>NC_041380.1:188460120-188529921 GCF_002162155.2 Triticum dicoccoides | reverse complement strand
GCCGGTCCTCGCCGTCGCCCCACCGCACCGGCTCTGGCGCCGCCTCACCGCACCGCCCGCCGCCGCCAAGTCGCTGCTTCGCCGCACCGGCCCCGGCCCCCTCTTCGGTGTCCTCCACCTCCTCCCCTGCGACCTCGAAGCTCCAGCCGGCCAACCTCGAAATCCGCACATGAATAGTACCCAGATCTAGATCTGAGACGGTTGTTTCTCCTCCCGAAACCCTAGATATTTTGCTATGTTCATTGTGCCGTAACTTTGCATCCGTAGATCCGTTTTGGGAGCATAGCATATCAAAATGTTCGACTCAGAGAGTACATCATTTCATCTCATTGCATCATTTTCATTTGAGTTCATATTGATGCCCGAAATGCTGTTTGAAGAGTGCTATTTGAGATAATTGTCAGATCTGCTGCTCCAAATAGCTATTTGTCATTTTTGCCATGATTAATGTGTGCATGATATGCCCCTGAGCTCTACATGTGTTTTGTTATATGCTTTGCCAACTTTCCAGAGGTGCCATCCATGTATTTTTGTGATATGTGTGGTGACTAGCACAAGCTTGCAAAGTGGTGCATTCGTTAATGCTGATTTCAGGGACTTGGCAATTCCACTAAGTCCTTGATCTGTTTTTATCAATATGCCATATGTTCATGTTGTTTCCTAGTGATCCGCGCCTCTTTTGAGGATGATCAGTAAGGATGATTTGTTAATCTTGTAGTGCTCTATCCATCCATGTCCTTCATTGCAGTTATGGAGCACCCTAGCTTGAGTCAATCGAGCTCTACTTTTGCTATGTCGTGAATCTGGGCAGATTGTCTACTTGTTAGCGATTTTGCCGAGGATGTTGTAGTTGATCCGTGCATGCTATGTTGTTGTTCTTGCCATGTATAGCTTCTATAATGTGTATTCTTTATGGGTGTATGCTTAGATTGTCATGAATTGCTCTGTAGTGAGTGCATCGAGCTCGTAAACATGCCTACTCGCTATCTGATTTGCATGGTCTAGTTTTTCACCAAGTCTGTGATCCGATTATGTTTTTACCATGTTCACATGCTTGCAATTGTATTTTCTGATCCCTTTTGGCTCAAGGTTACTAAGGGACTTTTGTTAAGCTCTTTGAGTATCTCCATGCCATGCCTTACTTTGCCATGTTAAATTCCTGTAGCATATATTTTTCTTGCTCCAAAATGTGCTACCTGATCTGAAATTCCAGACAAGTGTTAATTTCACTAAGTCTGAAACCTGTTTACCAATTGCACTTTTGCCATGCTTGTTTGAACCTGTTAATGGATGAATTGGACGTAGCTCAGTGTTCATCTTTTGTTAAGCATCATTAATAGATCCCTGCCATGTATTTTGTTATCTTATTTGAGTGCCGTAGAATGTTTTTCTTGTTGCATTTAGATGGCTACTTGCTGTTTATCGCAGACCGGTGCCATATTTGTTTTGCTTGCCATTTCTAACCCGTGCATCCGATTCTGGTGTTCTTTATATCGATTTCAACCGAAATCACCTCACCTTTCCAGTGGCACACTTGGATTTCCAAGTTGAGGCCAGGTTTATTCATCTCTTTTCAAATCTTGCATATGCATCACATATCACATCCCGCATAGCATATCATGTTTGCATGATGTTATTTGAGATTTGCACGTGATTGATTGTGTTCTTTTTGCTTGTTTGTCTTGTTTGGGTAGAGCCGGGAGATGAGTTCGCTAATGAGCAGCCCGTTGAGTTTGCTTTCGAGGATCCAGTCAACTCTAACAACTTTGCAGGCAAGATGATCATACCCTCGAAATCACTTCTATCTTTGCTTTGCTAGATGCTCGCTCTTTTGCTATGCCTATGCTATGATGCCTACCACTTGCTTATCATGCCTCCCAAATTGCCATGTCAAACCTCTAACCCACCATGTCCTAGCAAACCATTGATTGGCTATGTTACCACTTTGCTCAGCCCCTCTTATAGCGTTGTTAGTTGCAGGTGAAGATTGTAGACCGTTCCTTGTTGGAACTTTACTTTCTTGTTGGGATATCATTATATTACCTTTTTATCTTAATGCACCTATATACTTGGTAAAGGGTGGAAGGCTCGGCCTTTTTCCTAGTGTTTTGTTCCACTCTTGCCGCCCTAGTTTTCGTCATATCGGTGTTATGTTCCTGGATTTCGCGTTCCTTACGCGGTTGGGTGATAATGGGAACCCCTTGACAGTTCGCCTTGAATAAAGCTCTTCCAGCAATGCCCAACCTTAGTTTTACCATTTGCCACCTAGCCTCTTTTTCCCTTGGGTTTCCGTAACCCAAGGGTCATCTTATTTAAACCCCCCTGGGCCAGTGCTCCTCTGAGTGTTGGTCCGAACCGGGCAGCCTGCGGGGCCACCTCAGGGAAACTCGAGGGTTGGTTTTACTCGTAGCTTGACCTATCTGAGTGTGCCCTGAGAACGAGATATGTGCAGCTCCTATCGGGATTTGTCGGCACATTCGGGTGGTGTTGCTGGATTTGTTTTAACTTGTCGAAGTGTCTTGTAGAACCGGGATACCGAGTCTGATCGGAATGTATCGGGAGAAGGTATATCCTTCATTGACCATGAGGATGGGTGACCCATCGTGGCACCCGGCATGGCACATGTACCGGACTGGATGCACAGACGTATGTGCCAAGAGGGAATGTTCCTGTGGCCCGACGAGGACGTCGGTTCCTCTAAGTGGGGGTGTATGTGATGGCTTGGCTTATTAGGGATGATAGACTACTCATATCAAAAAGGAATTCCTTCTTTTCTGGGAGCCCATTCGGACAGAACTCCCAAATTAAGCGTGCTCAGCTTGGAGTAGTTTCAGTATGGGTGACCGATAGGGAAGTTGCTCCCGAGTGCGCACGAGTGAGGACAAAGTGCGCAGAAAAGACTAGTATTGATCTGTGGGGCCAGTCTAGATCCCGCCAGGAGTAACGACCACCGGTGGGTGTGTCCAGGGCGTTACAAGTCCGCTACAACCCGGTTTACCGGAGTCGTGCTAGCCCAACACTAATGCTCTGGAACACTATAACACCCTCGATGCGACTATATCTCCCACGTGTCGAGGCACGACTTAGAGGCATAATCGCATTGAAGGCATATGTCGCAAGTTAGGCAATCTTCACAACATCCCATGTAATAAGATAATAAAGGGGAGATAACATAGTTGGCTTACACTCGCCACGTCAATCAAGTACATAAATAACATTACATCATCCAAACACTCATGGCCCGACTACGGCGCCAAAATAAAAGAGAATCCAACATGCGACAACGGTCCCAATCACCCCCAACTAGGCACCACTACTGATCATCGGGAAAGGAAACATAGTAACGTTGAGAGTCCTCGTCGAACTCCCACTTGAGCTCGAATGCGTCACCTGGAGAGGAAACATCAGGCCCTGCATCTGGTGTAATAGTAATCTGTGAGCCACAGGGACTCAGCAATCTCGCACCCTCGCGAACAAGACTATTTAAGCTTATAGGTAAGGCAAGGTAAACATGTGGAGCTGCAGCAAGCGACTAGCAAAATTGGTGGCTAACTTATTCACAAAAGAGAGCGAGAAGAGGAGGCAAAGCGCGAGGGAGAAACTAAAGAACCACCTGCGCAAACATTACTCCAACACTTTGTCCGCTTCCCGGACTCCGCCGAGAAGAGGCCATCACGGTAACACACTCAGTTGATTCATTTTAATTAAATTAAGGTTCAAGTTATCTACAAGCGGACATTAACAAATTCCCATCTGCCAATAACCGCGGGCACGGCTTTCGAAAGTTCAAATCCCTGCAGGGGAGTCACAACTTAGCCCATGACAAGCTCTCACGGTCAACGAAGGAATAGACCTCCTCCCAAGACGTTCCGATCAGACTCGGTGTCTCGGTTCTTCAAGACACTTCGATAGGTTAAAACAAGACCAGCAACACCGCCCGAATGTGCTGACAAATCCCGATAGGAGCTGCACATATCTCTTTCTCAGGGAACACTTAGATGAGACTAGCTATGAGTAAAACCAACCCTCAAGTTTCCCCGAGGTGGCCCCGCAGGCAGCTCAGTTCGGACCAACACTCAGAGGAGCACTGGCCCGGGGGGGGGGTTAAAATAAGATGACCCTCGGGCTCCGGAAACCCAAGGGAAAAAGAGGCTAGGTGGAAAATAGTAAAACCAAGGTTGGGCTTTGCTGGAAAAGCTTTAATCAAGGCGGACTATCAAGGGGTTCCCATTATAACCCAACCGCGTAAGGAACGCAAAATCCGGGAACATAACACCGATATGACGGAAACTAGGGTGGCAAGAGTGGAACAAAACACTAGGCGAGAGGCCGAGCCTTCCACCCTTTACCAAGTATATAGATGCATTAAGATAACATAGCAATATAATGATATCCCAACAAGTAAATAAATGTTCCAACAAGGAACGGCCTCCAATCTTCACATGCAACTAGCAACGCTATAAGAGGGGCTGAGCAAAGCGTTAACATAGCCAATCAATGGTTTGCTAGGACAGGGTGGGTTAGAGGTTTGGCATGGAAATTTGGGAGGCTTGAAAGCAAGTGGTAGGCATCGTAGCATTGGCATAGCAAAAGAGCGAGCAAATTAGCATAGCAAAGATAGTAGTGATTTCGAGGGTATGATCATCTTGCCTGCACAGTTGTCAGAGTTGACTGGATCCTCGAAAGCAAACTCAACGGGTTCCTCGTGAGAGAACTCGTCTCCCGGCTCTACCCAAACAAGAAAAACAAGCAACAAGGACACAATCAACCACGTGCAAGGAACAAATAATACGAAGCAATGATGATATGCTATGCGGGATGCGATGCGGGATGCATATGCAAGATATGACAGGAAATGCAAGAACCTGGCCTCAATTTGGAAATCCAAGTGTGCCACTGGAAATATGAGATGAAATCGCTTGAAAACAATATAAAGAACACCGGAATCGGAGTTACAGTTTGGAAATGGCAAGCGATTCAAATATGACACTGGTCTGTGATTTACAGCATGTAGGCATCTAAATGCAATGAGATGAACATGCTACAGCATCCAAACATGAAAACAAAATACATGGCAGGGATGCATTCATGATGGTTACCAAAAGTCTAGCACTTAGTTACGGCCAATTCATCCATTAACAGGTTTAAAAAAGCATGGCAAAAATACATATGGTAAACAGATCTCAGACTTAGTGAAATTAACACTTGTCTGGAATTTCAGATCAGGTAGTACTCTTCGGAGCAACAAAACTATATGCTACAGGAACTAAACATGGCAAAGTAAAGCATGTCATGGAGATACTCAAAGAGCTTAAGAAAAGTCCCTTAGTGACCTTGAGCCAAAAGGGATCAGAAAATACAATTGCACGCATGTGAACATAGCAAAAACATAATCAGTTTCCAGACTTAGTGAAAACTGGAACATGCTGAAAACACAACTCAAGTAGGCATGTTCCCGAGCTCGATGCACTCACTACGGTGCAAGTCATGAAAAGCCAAGCATACATCTATCAACTACAACATTATCGGCAAAATTGCAAACAAGTTGACAATCTGCCCAGATTCACAAAGTAGCAAAAGTAGAGCTCGATTGACTCAAGCTAGGTTGCTCCATAAATGCAAAAAAAAACATGGATGGATAGAGAACTACAAGGTTAACAAAACATCCTTACTGATCATCCTCAAAAGAGGCACGGATCACTAGGAAACAACATGAACATATGGTCATATGAGATAAACAGCTCAAGGACTTAGTGAAATTGCTAAGTCCCTGAAAACTGAATTAACAAGTGCACCACTTTGCAAGCTTGTGCTAGTCACCACACACATCAAAAAAATACATGGGTTGAACCTCTGGAAATATGAAAAAACCCTTAACAAAACATATGTAGAACATCAGGGCATATCATGCACACATTAATCATGGCAAAAATGACAAAAACCTAAATGGAGTAGCAGATCTGACAATTATCTCAAGTAGCCCTCTTCTAACAGCATTTCAGGCATCAAGATGAACTCAAATGAAAATGATGCAATGGAATGAAATGATGTACTCTCTGAGATGAACATTTTGATATGCTATAAGCATGAATCGGAGCTACGGATGCAAAGTTAAGAGGCTATGAACAGGAGCACTTGGATCTGCAATTCTGAGGACTTAGAAGAAATTTACCCCGCGTGGATCCAGGGTTTGACCCGGCGCGCGAACCGAGGCGGCGACGGACTCGCTGGAGACGATGAAGACGGCGGCGGCCGGGGTCGGCGGCGGCGGATCCGACTCTCCCGCGGCCGGATCCGGCCGGAGACGAGGTCGGGGACGGCAGCGGCCGGTCGGAGGCGACGCGCGGCGGCCGGGGTCGGCGGTGGCTGCGGCGGCCCAGTGCGGCGCCGGCGAGATGGCACGGCGGCGCGGCGAAGGCGGCGGGGCGGCGCACGGGAGGCGGGGAGCGCGGGGAGGCACGGGCGACGATGGGCCGGGCGGGCCCGCTGCGGGCTCGCCGGGCCGCGGCTGGCAGCGGAGATGCCACGTGGCGGCACAGGATTGGGCGGCGGTGGCGCCGCGGACGCGTCCGGTCCGGGCGGACAATGTCCGGCCGGTGCGGAGGCGATATTTAGGGTTTCGGGGAGGGGGATCCGAGATTTTCGAGGAGGACCTATTTATAGGCATAGAGGGAGCTAGGAGAGTCCAAATGAGGTGCGGTTTTCGGCCACGCGATCGTGCTCGAACGCTCTAGATGATGGAGAAGGCTTAGGTGGGTTTTGGGCCAAATTGGAGGGGTGTTGGTCTGCGACACACACAAGGCCTTTTCGGTCCCTCGGTTAACCGTTCGAGTATCAAACGAAGTCCAAATGGTACGAAACTTGACAGGCGGTCTACCGGTAGTAAACCAAGGCCGCTTGGCAAGTCTCAGTCCAATCCGGAAATGTTTAATTCTCACACACGAAAGAAAGGTAGAAATGACCACCAGAGGAGAACGAAGCACCGGAATGCAAAACGGACAACGGGGAAAATGCTCGGATGCATGAGATGAACACGTATGCAAATGCAATGCTCATGATGACATGATATGAGATGCATGACAACGACAACAACACACGGAGACAAAAACCCGAACCCGAGAAAATAAAATAACTTAACGTCAAAACGGCAAGAGTTGGAGTACAAATTGGGAAAGTTACATCCGGGGTGTTACAACACTCCACCACTACGAAAGGATCTCGTCCCGAGATCTAGGACTGAAAGAACGCCGGGTACTCAGAACGGAGGTGATCCTCGCGTTCCCAGGTAGCTTCACGGTCGGAATGGTGTGCCCACTTGACTTTGAGAAATTTGATTGACTTGTTGCGAGTCTTGCATTCAGTCTCTTCAAGAATAGCAACTAGGTGCTCACAATAAGAGAGATCTTCTTGGATCTCAATGTCCTCGAAGTTGACGGTGCGGTCAGGAGTCTTGAAGCACTTTCGAAGCTGAGAGACATCAAACACATCATGAACATTTATAAAGTTTGAAGGAAGCTCGAGTTGATAGGCGAGGTCACCTCTCTTGCTGACAATCTTGAAAGGTCCCACGTATCTAGGGGCAAGCTTCCCTTTGATACCGAAGTGACGATTACCTTTCATAGCAGAGATGCAGAGGTAAACATGATCTCCGATCTCAAAAGCCAAATCACGGTGCTTACTATCATAGTAGCTCTTCTGGCGGGATTGGGTTGCTTTGAGGTTATCACGAATGACTTTGCACATTTCCTCTACCTCTGTGATTAAGTCATTACCCAAAAGCTGACGTTCACCGGTTTCAGACCAGTTGAGAGGGGTACGGCACTTCCTGCCATACAGAATTTCAAATGGGGCCTTGCCCGAACTTGCTTGAAAATTGTTGTTGTAGGAGAATTCAGCATAAGGAAGACAATCCTCCCACTTCATGCCGAAGGAGATCACACAAGCCCTAAGCATATCTTCAAGAATCTAGTTGATACGCTCGACTTGACCGCTAGTTTGAGGATGGAAAGCTGTGCCGAAGCGGACGTTGGTGCCCATGGCCTTCTGGAAAGAATCCCAAAACTTGGATGTGAAAATGCTGCCACGGTCTTAAGAGATCACTTGTGGAATACCGTGCAGAGAGATAATACGAGAGGTATAGAGTTCTGCCAATTGAGCTGCAGTGATCGACTCTTTGATAGGCAGAAAGTGAGCCACTTTAGTGAGTTTATCGATGACAACGAATATGGCATCATTGCCACGCTTGGACTTTGGAAACCCAGTCACGAAGTCCATCTCAATGTGGTCAAACTTCCATTCAGGAATGGCAAGAGGTTGGAGGAGACCTGCTGGCCGTTGGTGTTCTGCCTTCACTCTTCTTCAGACATCACATTCATTCACGAATTGAGCGATCTCGTGCTTCATTCGAGTCCACCAATAAGCCTGCTTAAGGTCCTGATACATCTTCGTTCTCCCAGGGTGGATGGAGAGGAGAGAATTGTGAGCCTCGTTCATGATCACTTTACGGAGGTCACCTTTGGGTACAACAATACGATCCTCGAAGAAGAGAGTATCCTTGTCATCAAGGCGGTAGCACTTGTACTTGGGTTGACTCTTGGCAATCCCAACCTTCACCTTTTTCACCATAGCATCAAGAAGCTGGGTTCGGCGAATCTGGTCTTCCAAGGTAGGAGAGACTTGAAGGTTGGGGAGGAAACCTTGAGGAACAACTTGCAGGTTAAGTTTGCGGAAAGCTTCATGAAGCTCGGGTTGATAAGGCTTCAGAATCAGACTGTTGCAGTAAGATTTTCTGCTCAATGCGTCAGCAATCACATTGGCCTTGCCTGGAGTATACTCAATACTCGGATTATACTCTTGAATCATTTTGACCCATCGAGTTTGCCTGAGGTTGAGATTAGGCTGAGTAAAGATGTACTTGAGACTCTTGTGATCAGTGAAAATGTCCACTTTTCTTCCCAATAGAAGATGTCTCCAAGTCAAAAGAGCATGCACAACTGCCGCCAACTCGAGATCATGAGTGGGGTAGTTCTTCTCATTAGGCTTCAACTGGCGAGAGGTATAAGCAACAACTTTCTTCTCTTGCATCAATACTGCGCCAAGACCTTGGAGAGAGGCATCACAAAAGACCTCGTACGGCTTGGATTCATCAGGCGGAGTCAGAACTGGAGCAGTGATCAATTTCTCTTTCAAAGTGTTGAAAGCAATGTCACACTCCGGAGACCAAACATACTTGACGTGCTTCTGGAGAAGATTAGAGAGAGGCTTCGCGATCTTAGAAAAGTTTTCAACGAATCTTCGGTGATAGCTTGTGAGACCGAGGAAGCTACAGAGTTGCTTCACGTTCTGAGGAGGTTCCCAATTCACAATTGCAGACACCTTCTCAGGATTCACAGCAATGCCCTTGGCAGAGATGATATCACCAAGATAAAGAACCTCATCGAGCCAAAATTCACACTTGGAGAACTTGGCATAAAACTGATGTTCCCTGAGCTTATCAAAAACCAAACGCAAGTGCTTGGCATGATCTTCCTTGTTCTTGGAGAAAACCAGAATGTCGTCGAGATAGACCAAAACGAAGTTATTGGTGTAGGCGTTGAAGATGAAGTTCATCATGCGAGAGAACGTCGGAGGAGCGTTGACGAGGCCAAAAGACATGACAGTGTATTCATATGAACCAAAGCTTGTTCTGAAAGCCGTCTTGGGAATATCTTGCTCACGGATTTGAATCTGATGATAACCCATAGGGAGATCAAGCTTGGAGAATACTTGGGCATCTTTGAGTTGTTCGAACAGCTCATTGATGTTGGGAAGTGGGTATTTGTTCTTGATGGTCTTCTTGTTCACCGGACGGTAATCAACACAAAGTCGGTCCGTTCCATCCTTCTTCTTCACAAAAAGAACACCACAACCCCATCGATAAGAACTAGGCCGCATGAGACCCATTTTCTCTTGAATATCGAGTTGCTTCTTCAGCTCCTTCAACTCTTCCGGTCCGAGCTTGTAAGGACGTTTGCACACAGGTTCCGTGCCGGGCTCAAGATCAATAACGAATTCAATGCGGAGGCATTCCTGGAAGCTCTTCTGGAAAGACGTCTTGATATTCGCAAACAACTGGAATTTGCGAGATGGCATCCAATTCACCCTTCTCATTGAGAGAAAACAGACGGATAGTATTATCATGAGTGGCAAAGACAATTACATCCTCAGACGAATGAGTCAATTGAATCTTCCTGGTTGCACAATCAAGCTGAGCCTTGTGCTTGGAGAGCCAATCCATTCCGAGAATAGGATCAATATCCGAGTTACCAAGAACCATTGGAGAAGCCAGAAACTTGAAATCACCCATCAAGATAGAAATATCTGGAACCATCATACTAGAACTCAAACGCTTAGCCGGAGAGACGACTTGCATAGCTTTAGGTAAAGCCTTAGTACTAAAATTGTTCTCTGATGCAAAAGGGAATGACATGAAGGAATGCGATGCACCAGAGTAAAAAAGTACTTTTGCAGGAAGATCGTTAACAGGAAGGTTACCCATGATCACATCTGACGACTCCTCTGCCTGAGCTGCATTCATCAAGTTGACCTTGGCATGCTTGGGGTTATGCTTGACCACAGCTGTACTTGCCGATCTGACAGGAGGAGGAGGAGGAAGACGCCTCTGGTTGAAACACTTGTTGGCATAGTGACCCTTCTGTTGGCACTTGTTTCACGTGACCTCTGAACGGACGGTGATACGGAGCACACGATCTTGGAGCTTGAGACGAAGTCTTGTTCTGAAAGCCAGGGTTGGGTGGGTGGGAAGAACCACTGCCACCTTTGCTCTTCTGCTGATATAGCTGATGGAACGGAGGAGGAGGAAGCCAATACTTCTGCTGCTTGGCCACTTGAGTAGAGGAAGAAGGAGTAACATCTCTGACTCGCTTCTTGGAAGCATCACACCTCAACTGAGCAGCCTCTTGCTTCAGTGCCATGTTGTAGAACTCATCGTATCCCAAGGGCTCGAAGAGAACAAGAGCTAGCTGAATTTCTTCTCTGAGACCACCCCTGAACTGATATATCATGCTCTTCTCATCAGGGACGTCCTGCTTGGCAAAGCTTGAAGGCATATGTCGCAAGTTAGGCAATCTTCACAACATCCCATGTAATAAGATAATAAAGGGGAGATAACATAGTTGGCTTACACTCGCCACGTCAATCAAGTACATAAATAACATTACATCATCCAAACACTCATGGCCCGACTACGGCGCCAAAATAAAAGAGAACCCAACATGCGACAACGGTCCCAATCACCCCCAACTGGGCACCACTACTGATCATCGGGAAAGGAAACATAGTAATGTTGAGAGTCCTCGTCGAACTCCGACTTGAGCTCGAACGCGTCACCTGGAGCGGAAACATCAGGCCCTGCATCTGGTGTAATAGTAATCTGTGAGCCATAGGGACTCCGCAATCTCGCACCCTCGGGAACAAGACTATTTAAGCTTATAGGTAAGGCAAGGTAAACATGTGGAGTTGCAGCAAGCGACTAGCAAAAATGGTGGCTAACTTATTCGCAAAAGAGAGCGAGAAGAGGAGGCAAATCGCGAGCGAGAAACTAAAGAACCACCTGCGCAAACATTACTCCAACACCGTGTCCGGTTCGCGGACTCCACCGAGAAGAGGCCATCACGGTAACACACTCAGTTGATTCATTTTAATTAAATTAAGGTTCAAGTTATCTACAACCGGACATTAACAAATTCCCATCTGCCCATAACCGCGGGCACGGCTTTCGAAAGTTCAAATCCCTATAGGGGAGTCCCAACTTAGCCCATGATAAGCTCTCACGGTCAACAAAGGAATAGACCTCCTCCCAAGACGTTCCGATCAGACTCGGTGTCTCGGTTCTTCAAGACACTTCGACAGGTTAAAACAAGACCAGCAAAACCGCCCGAATGTGCCGACAAATCACGATAGGAGCTGTACATATCTCTTTCTCAGGGCACACTCAGATGAGACTAGCTACGAGTAAAACAAACCCTCAAGTTTCCCCGAGGTGGACCCGCAGGCAGCTTAGTTCGGACCAACACTCAGAGGAGCACTGGCCCGGGGGGGTTAAAATAAGATGACCCTCGGGCTCCGGAAACCCAAGGGAAAAAGAGGCTAGGTGGAAAATAGTAAAACCAAGGTTGGGCATTGCTGCAGGCGAACTATCAAGGGGTTCCCATTATAACCCAACCACGTAACGAACGCAAAATCTGGGAACATAACACCGATATGACGGAAACTAGGGCGGCAAGAGTGGAACAAAACACTAGGAGAGAGGCCGAGCCATCCACCCTTTACCAAGTATATAGATGCATTAAGATAACGTAGCAATATAATGATATCCCAACAAGTAAATAAATGTTCCAACAAGGAACGGCCTCCAATCTTCACCTGCAACTAGCAACGCTATAAGAGGGGCTGAGCAAAGCAGTAACATAGCCAATCAACGGTTTGCTAGGACATGGTGGGTTAGAGGTTTGGCATGGCAATTTGGGAGGCTTGAAAGGAAGTTGTAGGCATCGTAGCATTGGCATAGCAAAAGAGCGAGCAAACTAGCATAGCAAAGATAGTAGTGATTTCGAGGTTATGATCATCTTGCCTGCACAGTTGTCAGAGTTGACTGGATCCTCAAAAGCAAACTCAACGGGGTCCTCGTGAGCAAACTCGTCTCCCAGCTCTACCCAAACAAGACAAACAAGCAACAAGGAGACAATCAACCACGTGCAAGGAACAAACAATACGAAGCAATGATGATATGCTATGCGGGATGCAATGCGGGATGCATATGCAAGATATGACAGGAAATGCAAGAACCTGGCCTCAACTTGGAAATCCAAGTGTGCCACTGGAAAGATGAGATGAAATCTCTTCAAAACGATATAAAGAACACCGGAATCGGAGTTACGGTTTGGAAATGGCAAGCGATTCAAATATGACACCGGTCTGCGATTTACAGCAAGTAGGTATCTAAATGCAATGAGATGAACATGCTACAGTATCCAAACATGACAATAAAATACATGGCAGGGATTCATTCATGATGCTTAACAAAAGTCTAGCACGGAGCTATGGCCAATTCATCCATTAACAGGTTTGAACAAGCATGGCAAAAATGCATATGGTAAACAGATCTCAGACTTTGTGAAATTAACACTTGTCTGGAATTTCAGATCAGGTAGCACTCTTCGGAGCAACAACACTATATGCTACAGGAACTGAACATGGCAATGTAAAGCATGTCATGGAGCTACTTAAAGAGCTTAACAAAAGTCCCTTAGTTACCTTGAGCCAAAAGGGATCAGAAAATACAATTGCACGCATGTGAACATAGCAAAAACATAATCAGTTTCCAGACTTAGTGAAAACTGGAACATGCTAAAAACACAACTCAAGTAGGCATGTTCACGAGCTCGATGCACTCACTACGGTGCAAGTCATGAAAAGCTAAGCATACATATATCAAGAACACACAAAATGCAAGCTAGACATGGTAAGAACAATACCATAGCATGCACGGATCAACTACAACATCATCGGCAAAATTGCAAACAAGTTGACAATCTGCCCAGATTCACAAAGTAGCAAAAGTAGAGCTCGATTGACTCAAGCTAGGTTGCTCCATAAATGCAAACAAAACATGGATGGATAGAGAACTACAAGATTAACAAAACATCCTTACTGATCATCCTCAAAAGAGGCATGGATCACTAGGAAACAACATGAACATATGGTCATATGAGATAAACAGCTCAAGGACTTGGTGGAATTGCTAAGTCCCTGAAAACCGAATTAACAAGTGCACCACTTTGCAAGCCTGTGCTAGTCACCACACACATCACAAAAATACATGGGTTTCACCTCTGGAAAGATGACAAAACCCTTAACAAAACTTATGTAGAACATCAGGGCATCATGCACAAATTAATCATGGCAAAAATGACAAAAACCTAAATGGAGTAGCAGACCTGACAATTATCTCAAGTAGCCCTCTTCTAACAGCATTTCGGGCATCGAGATGAACTCAAATGAAAATGATGCAATGGAATGAAATGATGTACTCTCTGAGATGAACATTTTGATATGCTATATGCATGAATCAGAGCTACGGATGCAAAGTTACGAGGCTATGAATAGGAGCACTTGGATCTGCAATTCTGAGGACTTAGAAGAAATTTACCCCGCGCGGATCTAGGGTTTGACGCGGCGCACGAACCGAGGCGGCGGCGGACTCCCCGGAGACGATGAAGACGGCGGCGGCCGGAGTCGGCGGCGGCAGATCCGGCTCTCCCGCGGCGGTCGGGGTCGGCAGTGGCCCGGTGCGGCGCCGACGAGATGGCACGGTGGTGCGAGGAAGGCGGCGCGCGGACGGCGGGGAGTGCGGGGAGGCGCGGGCGGCGATGGGCCAGGCGGGCCCGCTGCGGGCTCGCCGGGCCGCGGCGGAGATGCCACGTGGCGGCACAGGATTGGGCGGCGGTGGCGGCGCGGACGCGTCCGGTCCGGGCGGACAATGTCCGGCCGGTGCGGATGCGATATTTAGGGTTTCGGGAGGGGGATCCGAGATTTTCGAGGAGGACCTATTTATAGGCATAGAGGGAGCTAGGAGAGTCCAAATGGGGTGCGGTTTTCGGCCACACGATCGTGCTCGAACGCTCTAGATGATGGAGAAGGCTTAGGTGGGTTTTGGGCCAAATTGGAGGGGTGTTGGGCTGCAACACACACGAGGCCTTTTCGGTCCCTTGGTTAACCGTTGGAGTATCAAACGAAGTCCAAATGGTACGAAACTTGACAGGCGGTCTACCGGTAGTAAACCAAGGCCGCTTGGCAAGTCTCGGTCCAATACGGAAATATTTAATCCCCACACACGAAAGAAAGGTAGAAATGACCACCGGAGGAGAACCATGCGCCGGAATGCAAAACGGACAACAGGGAAAATGCTCGAATGCATGAGATGAACACGTATGCAAATGCAATGCGCATGATGACATGATATGAGATGCATGACAACGACAACAACACACAGAGACAAAAACCCGAACCCGAGAAAATAAAATAACTTAACGTCGAAACGGCAAGAGTTGGAGTACAAATTGGGAAAGTTACATCCGGGGTGTTGCAAACACTTAGACTGGCCGGCATGTGATTCACTTCATTCCTGTGTCTGTCCCTTTGGGAAAATGTCACACGGAGACATCCGGAGTCATGTTAGCCTGCTACAGCCTGGGTTCCCGGAGTCCTATTAGCCAAGTTGCTACAGCCTGGATTCATACGCTGTTGACCGACATGCTTGAGGTTGCTTCATGTATACCTGTCCCTTTAAGCTAGTGCCACTTTGGGTTCACGACTAGTCATGTCGGCCCAGGTTCTCTATCATATGGATTCTTGCGACACTATCATATACGTGAGCCAAAAGGCGCAAACGGTCCCAGGACAGGTAAGGTGGCACCCGTGGGAATACCATGCGTGAGGCCACAAAGTGATATGATGTGTTACATGCTAGATCGGTGTGACTTAGGATCGGGGTCCTGACAGCGTTGGTATCAGAGCCTGACTGCCTGTAGGATTACCAAACCAAACTGGTCGAAGTCGAGTCTAGAAATGCTTTAGTTATATAATGGAATTGATTGTGGAAGGGAACGTAAGGCTCTTTTGCTCCCTTACCTTATGCCCTTCAGATCTGAGTCATCCTCTTCTCCTCTACGCGGATTAAGAACTAGGCTTCTCGTCTTTCTATCAGGATCATGTGTTACTAATCTGTAGACTTATAGGATTGATGGATTCAAGCCTAAGTTCAGTTCCTACTACTTCTATGTGTTGACAGTTGATCTCAGAACCTTGATATTGTGATGTTAAGTGGTTATGCTACCATTTTGTAGGATGTCTCAAATCTTTTTGAGCATTTACAGCCGTTATGCTGTCCGAGTCATCCCAGGGTTCTAAATAGTCTGATGCATTTGCAAATCCTTTCCTCCCGTTCCTGATGTCCTTTTGGGCCAGATTAAGCACACTAAACGGTCTGTTGAGGTACTCTACTGCCTCAACATATAAGATGGAGCTATTATAATGACCCTAGGTATTTTAGAGAGTCACCTAGTAATCTGGCCATGTTTTTTGTTCCCAACATAATGATTCTGGCCACCATTCTTGAAAGCATCCCATGATGCCATTTAGTTAGTAGGCACTCTACTCATGGGTTCTTGAACCCAAGATTCACCATACTCACTTCATGTTGATAGTGTTTGCTAGTTCCTTTAGGTTATTAGTAACATTTTCGATAGTCCTTGAGGTCCATGGTATTTCCTTCTTCCAAATACCATGAACCATCCTTCGCACAAATTTGTTTGAATCAAAAGATCACAACTAGAGTGCTCTTGGTGAGTTCTTCGTTCTACATTGTGAATCTGCCAGTTCTACCTTTCTGCATGGGTTATCCGGAAGAAATGTTGAGCTTTGCTCGACATACTAATCTATGCATCCACAACTCAGAAAATCATATGTTCTTTTGAGTTGTCCCTCTTTAGTTGTTTTCTGGCCCTCGGCTGACAATTAATAGTAAGGAGTAGTTGGCAATCGTGTTTATCGATGCCTATTACTTTAGTGGTCCGTCAAGCCATTCTATTTCAGAATGACTAGAAGAAACAAACTCGAGTACCTCATCCATATCTAGGATTGGGTCAAAGTAGTTGTATTTTGCAGATCAAAATGCCAATCCAGCTTTTGATTCTATTCTACCCTAAAGTATTACCGTCTTATGTCAAGAATGTCATGGGAATTGCACACCATCTTATGAATTCTTGATACAGTGATACCTCGCGCCATCGTTGTTCATTCCTTGGTTCCCATGTTGCTGCGACCGAATACCGACAAGTGAATCATGATGTGTGAAATCAATACTCCTAGCAACTAGTTTCTTGGTAGTAAATTGACAATATTCTTATTCTTAGCGTGTTGGTTATTGAATCATCATTCTAAGATAGATTGTGCTACGTAGTCCTTAGTTCTGGTGCACTCTTCGATCAATGAGTGTGGATTATTCAATCCCTAGCTTATTTGATCATATCGTCTTGCTCTGAAAAGCAAGATTGTTTTTGAGCTTAGTAACATATCGGCGGTTCGTGATGTGCCGAATATCTTCTCGGAAGTATTACCTGGTTGTCACCTGACCGCTATGTTGAGTTCGTGATCATGTTGGTTTTCCTCCAAACCACCCATTCTCCAAGAATCTGTGTGGGATACCCCTGAGCTAGTTGGTTAAGCCAAACAACAACTTGGAGAGTTGGAAGATAAAAGGTTGTGTGACTTAGTTCATGTTAAGGGATATCTTTTTGTGTGTGTGTTGAAGAAAGATGATATCTTCATCAATTGGTCCTCGTGGTCAGTGGTTGGATCTATTGTCTTGTCCAAACTTTGATTTGAGTATGGGCTATTGTCAAATCAAATCAAAACCAACGACGTTCGTAATGTTGTCTTACTTGCGGTTGTCCCTCGAGCATACACCATTATATCTTTTGGGTCTGACCAATACTATCACCTTGTTCACATGATTGTGGAATTCCATTTATATGGAAGCCTAGATGAATTGTTGTTGAGCCCATCGACAACATCCTTGTCTTTTCCATCATTTTGTTGGATATTAAGCTAGTGTTGGAAACTTTTGAAAGCATTTATTAATGTTAGCCCATGAAGTATATGTTTGGATGAAAGAAGATACATCCTCTAATTCACGTGCACTTGATGTAAGTTGCCGCCGTGAATTCGAGAAAGTTTGTTTTTGCTTCCTTTGGAATCATCCCAAGTTAGTCATGTCCGTGGGAAGTATTTTACGGTCTGCTAGACTGATCATCTTCATTCCATGTGTAATTCCTAGCACACCAAGCCACTGGTTGATTTATTCAAGGATAATAAGTTCTAAGTGCTAGTCCTGAAGGTACCACACGGATTTGTACAAGATTCCGTTATCCTCGATGATGGTTCCCCACCTGGGCTCAGTATTGTTTTGTTGTAAGACTTCTACGTGATCATGCTTGTCTTGGACATCATGTTGACATGTATGTAGCAGAATCAGCTCATGTTTTGAAGCTTGCTGCCATAGCCCATTTCCCGAGAATCTCGCAACATTATCTCATCGATTTGTGTTGCAACTCTTCTTTGTAAACATGTTGAGTCTAAAGTATCCTGTTACTAACCAGATCTGAATCTCAGTAAGATATGATGGTTGGAACATTCCCAACATTTGCATTTTGTTCCTAGCTTGCACCGCTATTGTGCCAATTTCCCATGGGCTTCCCCTCTCACTAATTGCTATTCAGGATCATCTTCAAAAGTTATCCTACCATGGGTCCCATCCATTTCTGATGATAAGCAAAATCATCCATCACGTTGTCTTCAACAAGGTAGTCCACATCATCCATTCGAATCTGGATATGCCATTCCTTTGAACTCCGCCAAACGATCAATTGTGATTGCCTTAGGCTGGTATAAAGATTTTCAATGATCTAGATATCAAAAGTAATTATTTTTTCCATTTAAGGGAATAACTCTATGAGTCACCTCCTCTAAGGTGCCCCATTAGGGAATCATGGCAGTTATTTCCTCGCTACACTGAAACCATGCACCATCTTCTAAGCATGGAATTGTTTCCTATCAATCTAAACCTTCTTTACTTGCTTGTTTCCATCGCTCCTCATATGTGTTTTGTCCCTCAGCTCAAGATATGTTTCTACGTCTCATTCCGTGAGTTGATGTTGTGATCATCAAGATGATCCATCCCTGTAGAGTTATCTCGCTCTTTTGTCCTCATGTTAGAATGAAGACCACGAAAGAAAAGACGTCATGATGAATATGATGCAACGAATCAACATCCTCAATGAGGAAAATTGGATCATGAAGATTGTGTTAGCTTTGTGTCCCCTCCGTCTTCTTACCTCACGTCCTGAATCTTGGGACGAGATTCTCTTTTAGTGGGGGTGAGTTGTCACAGCCCTAGCTTAGACCTTGTCTGTCTTTTCATAAGCATCCATGCATCATGTTTAAATTTTATGAAACCTTGAAATGGGCATCGAGTAAATCCTAGCACCAGAAAGAATTCAATAGGATGAAATAAAATCTTTTTCAAGAACCCAAAATGCCTCTAGAAATGTTCATGATTTTCGTTAAAGCTGAAAACCTATGCCAAAAATCATGAGCATAATTGTTGGCCATTTATGGATTTTTGAATTAACCCATATTATATTTAAATTGGGGCATTTGAATTTCATAAATATTTTAAATGCTCCAAATATTTTGAAATCACTTGAGGGCCTCTGGATTAATTTAGTTAGTGCCCATAGTCATGTTCAGGATTTAATAAAATGATTTATTTCTAAAACTATATCAAAACAGAGAGGAAATAAATAGAAAACCGAAACAAAAGAAAAAGGACAGAAAACCTACCCGCACTTACCTGGCGCTCACCTGGCAGCCCATCTGGTTGGCCCAGCCCACCAGGGGCAGGGAGGTCTTGTTTCTCCCGCCAGTCGGACGGACAGCGCGTTCCCGACGCGCGCGACCACGTGCCTCGGCCACGTGCCTCGGCCACCTCCTGCTTGCCGCTTCTCCCTGGACGTCCCCGGAGACGCCACGTGCTCCCGTCGACCCCCTCCCGCTCTCCCCCGTGCTCATCCCCTCCCCTGGACCTCTCTCTCTCTCTCACCCACCCGAACGGGTTTGTCGCCGCCGCTTGCCACCACCGCGGCCACTGCCTCCCCCTCGCATCTCCGACATGCCCGGGAGCTCCGCCAGCGTCGCCGACGTCTCTCCGTCGACTCACGCGATGCCAAACACCCCGAAGCGCCGACCCTGACCTCTTCTTCCTCCTCAGGTCGCCGAGATCACCACCATCACCCTGCTCGCTCCGGACCTCCCCCGCGCCCACTGACCCTCCCATCGTGCTCGCGGTGAGCTTCTCTTCCTCCTCCCCCGAACCCCATTGCTCGCCGCCTCCTCTAGGCCGTAGTTGCGCGGACACCAAAGCTCGCTAGTGCCGTCCCTCATCTCCGCCGTGGCCACAACTGCTGGCATCCATGTCCGAGCTTTGCAGCATGCTCAGCACTCTCCCAGGAGCCGGGCGCGCCCACCCTTTCGACCTTCTGTGCCCCGTAGCGGCAAACTGAACCTGTCCGAACTCCGGCCGCCGCTGATTTGGTCGCTGCCGTCGATCCTGACCATCGCAACTCCTACCGCCACCACCAATGGATGCGGCTCACTCCCAAGAACCCGTAGGTGCAACCCGCGCATCGAATGTTGCCCTGTAGAGCATTTTCAAGCCACCACGGCGTCTCTATCGTCGTCGGCGGCTAAACGCCGGCGGGTTGACCGTGTTGACCCGCGAGGTTTGACCCCGGTTTGACCTCCCCTGGGTCCTGACGTGTGGGCACAGGCCCCAGTTTAATTAGTGTTAATTAACTTAGTTAACTAGATGAGCCACTGGCATGCGGGCCTCGCACTGCTGATAGTTTAGTTAGGTCTAGTTTAGCAATAATTAACTCAGTTAGTTAATTAAGTCGCTGACCAGCGGGCCCCATAGGTCAGGTTTGACCTGGCCGACCCAGTTGACTTGCTGACTTCACACCAACGTCATGCTGACGGAAGTAATCCATTTTTGGTATTTAAATAAATCTTAAATGATTTATTTATTACAGAAAAATAACCAAAACTTCTAAAAATCATAGAAAATAATCTATAACTCAGATTGAAACACATTATATATGAAAAAAAATTAGAAAAATCCAAAGAAACAGTTTATGGCATTTTCATGCATGATAAAGCAACTTAAACTTGCTGAATAGATCAAAACATGTAAATGCACTTTGGAATTTCATAGTGTGAATTTGAACCCTTGGTTCAAATCAACTCAAACTCTTATGTTGCTAGCTACATTAGCTCAAATCATAGCATTTTAACATGTCATAATCATGCATCATATTGTTGCATTGCATTGATTGTGTTCCTTCTCTGTTGTTGGTATTTGTCCCCTCTTAGTAGACGTGGTCCCGACGATGAGATCGATGACACCGATGAAGAACTATACTATCTTCATGAGTGCAAGGCAAGCAAAACCCCCATGTTCATTCTGATACAATCCCACTCTCTCGCTCCTGCTCTCTTTTACTACATTAGGACAACAACGATTCATCTGTTACATGCTGCGGTATTTGAACCTCTTTCGTCTGCATGACCTGTCATTGCCACAGTAAATAGATGAAACCCACTAGCGTGAGTAGGAGTTGTTTGAGCCCTAATGTGCCTACTCATTCATGCTTGTTTGTCATGCTTGCTACTGCTTAGAGTTGAGTCAGGTCTGATTCATCGGGAATGGATTGGAATGGTGATGAACATGTCCTACTGTGTGAGCTAAGTGTTTGAACACGTTTTGGTAAAGGTATCGATGAGAGGCCATGTAGGTGTACATGGTGGGTTGTTTCATTGGAACCGTCCTTAAGCACCGAGATCTGTATGTGTGATTTAAGATCAAGCTAGTACCATGCATTGGGATCCTTAATTGACCCTCTCGGCTTCTTAACCACCCTAGTCCTTTGTCCAGGAGTTGCAACTAGTTTCTGGTGTTTATAGGATATGTGTTGGCGGCCGTGCGTAGCGCTGACACTAGGGGTGGGCTATGATGCGGTAGATACACCATGGCACGGTGTACCGAGTCGCCCGTTTGGTGTCTCAGGAAACCTGTACACATCGTTCGGGGCCATATGTGGAAACCTCGGCCGGACTCCCTGCGGATGGAACCTGGATAGGCGATAAACCTGCACTAGAGACTTGAGTGTTTAGGTAGGCTGTGGCCGACATCCTCGTTGGGCTTCCACTTGAAGGTTGCCGAGTACATGTCGTGTAAACGGCGGTAAGTGGCGAGAGCATGTATGAAGAAGTACACCCCTGCAGGGTTAATATCATCTATTCGAATAGCCGCGTCCGCGGTAAAGGACTACTTGGTTGCCTATACAGTTCATAGACAAGTGAAAGTGGATACTCTAAAATGCGCAAGATAAGCGTGAGTGCTATGGATGGCCTTCTCGTAGGGAGACGGGAGTGGATCCATAGTGGTGTATTGTTATGGTGAATATGTGGACTCATGTGCGCCACCTCAAATAGATGGTCAGGCTTCTTAGCCTCTTTCATTTGTAGTTGTCTGTACTCAGACAAGTTAAGCTTCCGCATGTGCTTGCTACTTGTATGCTCTGTATGTGGGGTCATCAGACCCATGTTTGTAATATCTGGCTCTCCGAAGCCTAATGAATAAATACTTAGAGTCATAGAGTTATGTTGTGATTGCATGATGTATTTGCACATATCGAGCATATTGTGTGTATGTTATTGAAATGCTTGGTCTGTGTGGGATCCGACAATCTAGTTGTTTATCCTTGGTAGCCTCTCTTATGGGGAAATGTAGTCTCGTGCTTCCACTGAGCCTTGGTAGTCCACTACAACCCGGTTTACCGGAGTCCTGCTAGCCCAGCACTACTGCTCCGGAACACTTAGACTTGCCGGCATGTGATTCACTTCGTTCCTGTGTCTGTCCCTTCGGGGAAATGTAACGCGGAGACATCAGGAGTCCTATTAGCCTGCTACAGCCCGGGTTCCAAGAGTCCTGTTAGCCCAGTTGCTACAGCCCGGATTCATACGCTGTTGACCGACATGCTCGAGGTTGATTCATGTATGTCTGTCCCTGTAAGTTAGTGCAACTTTGGGTACACGACTAGTCATGTCGGCCCGGGTTCTTTGTCATATGGATGCTAGCGACACTATCATACGTGAGCCAAAAGGCGCAAACGGTCCCGGGCCAAGTAAGGTGGCACCCGTGGGAATACCGTGCGTGAGGCCGCAAAGTGATATGATGTGCTACATGCTAGATCGATGTGACTTAGGATCGAGGTGCTGACACCAAATTTCGACCACGAGCGGATGGACACTCGCGACAATGCCTACAAGATGGACATTCCACGCGACAAGTACTCCATGAGCGACATCTTCAACGTCAAGGATCTCTCGCCCTACCATGGTGATGTGGGTTTCGATCCAAGGTCGGATCTTCCCCAAGGGAGGGGAGATGATGCGGAGCATCCTATGTCATCCCCATGGACCTACCATCGCCTCAACAAGAGCCAAGAGGACCCATGACATGAGCTAGAGCTAGAGCTCTCGAGACCGAGGTGACTTCTCTCCTTAGTGATATTACATATGATCCTCTCGATACATGGCTACTACCTAAGTCCGAGACGTTGTGCATGATTAGGTACCAAGAGGACCCTCCCGAAGATGCATGTGAAGATGGAAAAGCCGCCAAGTCCACGGATGAAGAGGAACGCCGGAAGGAGAAGAAGACATCTCCAGGGCCCGGACATCCGGCCCCGAGCCCGGACGTCCGGCCGCTGAAGACTGCAACTACAGCAGCATTCCAGCCGCCAAGCCCCTACAGGCCCCGGACATCTGGCCCCGCTAGCCCAGACGTCCGGCCCTTCCCGAGCGCCCAGATATCCGGCCTCCAGCCCGGAAATCTGGACCCCTCCGAACCCGAGAGCAACAAACCAATCGCTCCAGCCCGGACATCCCCCCCGGCCATCCGGCCTCGCGTGAAAGCCCGGACATCCGGCCCGACGCCCGGACGTCCGGCTTCCCCTGTCTGCTCACAGTGAAGGGCCGAGGCCCGGTACCCCTTCTCCCCCCTAGACTATATATACTCCACCTCGTACAACTTTCTAGGGTTAGCAAGGGATTAGCTCATATTTCGTGTGAGAGCTTTGCTCATCCACTTGGTTACCTCTCCTCAGAGATTCGAGCCACCACCGGAGAAGATCCCCCAAGCGGATTCAAGACCCCTTTTAGGGAAGAACTCAAGACCTCCTCACGGAGAAGAACGGCTACCTTTGTATTGTTCCTAGTTGATTGTGTACCATGTATCTCTCTTTGTGTTCCGAGGATCTAGCACATGTGTGACTTAATCTTGTTGGTTTGAGTGTCTCTCTTGTGTTTTCCTCGTGTTTTCCCTCGTTTCCCTCCTCGTGTTCTTCGTGTTCATCGCGGGATCTGCTCCTTTCGTGAAAGATCGGCCGATTGGGGTTCCACCCTACATCATCTTGGTATCAGATCCACGTTGATCACGATTTCGGAGCCTCCCCATTGTGTTGCTAACCTAATTTTGTTGATTTTGTCCCTAATTCGAAAATTCCCCACAAAAATAGCCCCAATTTTTTTTGTGATTTGTTGGTGTGATGAAGTTTTGTTGGATTTGATCCGCGGATTTCGTGTGTTGCAGGTAGATCTAGCTTTCCATCCACTTTTCCCCAATTTCCATCCACCAATTTCTCCGAATTTTGCCCGGATTTGACCTCTCCTCGCGAAGATCTTTGAATCCATCCACGGATCCAGTGCCCAGACATCCGGCCCGAGAAGCCAGGACATCCAGCGCCCTGGACATCCGGCCTCGACCCCGGACGTCCGGCGCCTGGCAGCACCACTTCCTCTCCACCACCCATTTTTCGTCCATTTTTTGCCAAATTTTGTTCCGGTGCCCACATATACTTCCGCATACCTCCACCACTTCCCCGTGTTTTCCCTCGTTTCCCTCCTCGTGTTCTTCGTGTTCATCGTGGGATCCGCCTCCTTTCGTGAAAGATCGGCCGATTAGAGTTCCACCCTACATCAATACGAGCCTAAACTAGTTAAGGTTAAAACAACAGATTTGTGTCACGTGAGAGCCGGCTAATGGGATAAAAACGACATTTTTCAAAAACAGAATAGAGATACACTCTTCTGGACCTGTCAAGCTTCCAGCTTGCAGACTTACATTACAGCATCAATATGCTATTGGTCTACATGTATGATATCATATTTGAATAATATTTTGTTTTTTCAAACCGCGCTGGTTATAGACTTCAAGTCGCCAGGACATATCATGTTGAATGTTATGACCCACCCTGACGAAAACCGCCAGGGCATTTTCTCTTCAATATGTGCAGATGCATTATGAGATAACGTGATCTACTTTCCACAATCTTTCACGACAAAAGAATAAGTACCATCAGTTTTCCAGAGGATAAAACGTGCACGATGGCACAAAAGACCATTGTTTTACTAATCTATTACATGGCTCCGTGAGCCCAAATGATTAAGTATTTTTCAAGCAACATCCAATGACGCAGATTATGAGCCGTCCAGCGGATCAATTTTCCTGGTCTCGCTTCTTCTTCTGCTTCCGTCATCTGGAAGTTTGGGGATGACTAATTGAAGACATTAAAGGCTTATAACTCAGCTTCATCATCAATAAGTTCAGACGGATCAATTTCAGGAGCAAAAGTATGCTTACGAGTTGGAGGAATCAGTTCCACAACTTCGTAAGCCAACATTTTCACTTTTGAGTTGTCTGCTTTATAAGCCGCCTGATATTTCCATAGATCAGTTTTTTCGGCAATTTTGCTCACCACTGGACGCATCTCTTTCACGCAGGCAGCAAAGTCTTTTTTATCAAATGCAGAGCCATCTTTAAAACTGGGGCAGCCAGTAGGCAGCTCAGCCGGGTCTAATTTGGCTTGCCATGATTTTGCCCAGCTCAAAGCTGTAATGGCACCAGCTCTAGTGGCATACTGTTTGATTTCTTCAATTCTTACGGGCAGGACAGATAACTTGTTCAAAACATCCCTGATGAGCAACGACCCCTGCTTGGTTTGTGAAATGGAGATTATGGCACGCTGAGCACATGTGTATAATTGCTCTACTAGAGTATAAACCGCCTTGAATTTTATCACCATCTGTGGGCCTAGATTGGTAATCTGGGGGCCTGTTCAACACAATATGCGAGTAAGTCGTCAGGCGGTTTACAATGTCAAGAAATCAGAATTGATCATGATATTTAAGTGTTGCTTACCAAAAACAGGGGCAGTCATCTATGTGATATGGCGTTTTAAGCCTCTCTGTTCAATGGTGACCTTTTGCAAAGAAGTTTCGACGTTTTCTGCCCTCTACACCTGTAACGCCCTGTATGTAACTTGCCATATTTGTATTCCAACTCTCGCCATTTCTGGCTCTAAGTTATGAGATTCGTGATTGGGTTCTTGCCTTTGTTTTGCATTTTGTCCTTGTCATGCATTTCATATCAGGTCATCATGTGCATTGCATTTGCATACGTGTTCGTCTCATGCAACCGAGCATTTTCCCCGCTGTCCGTTCAATTCGGCACTCCTACGTCCTCCGGCGCCCCCTTTTGCCTCTTTTCATGTGCAGGTGTTAAACTTTCTCGAATGGACCGACACTTGCCAAGCGTCCTTGGTGCACCACCAGTAGACCGCCTATCAAGTTTCATGCCATTTGGAGTTCGTTTGGTACTCCAACGGTTAAACCGGGAACCGTAAAGGCCTTGTGTGTGTTGCAGCCCAACACCCCTCCAAAGTGGCCCAATAACCCATCCAAACCAACTCGATCCTCTTGGGCGTTCGATCACGATCGCGTGGCCGAAAACCCAACCTCATTTGTACTCTCCTAGCTCCCTCTACCTATAAAAAGGTGCTCCCCTCCGAAATCGTCGCGCAGATAAACCCTAGCCTCGCTCCACCGCGACACCGGACGCTTCTCCCTACTGGCGGACATGTCCGCGGCCACCGCTCGCCCACTCCATCGCTGACACGTGGCAACGCCACCGTCCCCACGCCGCCGGCCCACCCCAGACCGAGTCGGGCCCCCGAGGCCCGCACCCCGCCGCCCGCGCCGCCACCCGCGCCGCCACCGCTTCATCGCCACCACGCCTCGCCACAGCCGGCCGCCGCGACTGCCTTGCCGCCTCGGACGGCGCCGCCTTGCCGCCTCCGCCGCCCTGAGGCCCGCACGCAGCGGATCCGGTCGGGCCGGACCGGATCCGGCTGCCTCGACCCTGCCGACGCCTTCCCGAGCTCGCCCCGGCCCCCCTCCTTCCCCAACTCTAGCGAAGCACTCCGGTGAACCTCGGTTCATGCGCCAGATCCAGATCCAGTCAAATGAGGGTTGACCCGATTTTCTCTCTATGTCTTTTTCTCTGTTATTTTCTAGCACTATTCATCATGCCATAACTCCTCATCCGTAGCACCATTTTTTGCGTGCCATATATCAAAATGTTCATCATGATGAGCTCCTTATTTTGTTCCATTGCACCATGCTTGTTTGGGTCCATCTTGATGCCCAAATTGTTGATGCAAGAGTGCTATAAAATGTTAGGTGCTGATTCTTAACAGATCATGAGCATTTGTCATTTTTGCCATGATTATTGTGTGCTGCATATGGCTACGAGCTCTACATGTGTTTTCGGCTAGGCCATGCCATCTTTACAGGGGTTTATGCCACGTATTTTTGTGATCAATGTGTTGACTAGCACAAGCATGCAAAGTAGCTCTCATGATATTGCTGATTTCAGGGACTTAGAATTTCACTAAGTCATTTCCCTGCTGATATTTTTATGCCATGTATTCATGTTGCTACAGAGAGAGCCATGCTTATTTTGAGTATGTTCAGTAAGGAAGATCTTTACATATGGTTATGCTCTATCCATCCACGTCCATGTTTGCATTTATGGAGTGCTCTACTTTTGCTATAAAATGTTCCTGGCAGATTGTTTACGTGTTAATCAATTTTGCCAAGGTTGTTGTAGTTGATCCATGCATGCTATGAGACTGTTCTTGCGATGGTTAGCTTCATGAACATGTCTTCTTGCTGGTAGTATGTTTATCTTGTCATGCAATGCCTTGTGTTGAGTGAATCAATCTCGAAAAGAGGCCTTCATAACTCTGTTTTTGCCATGTCCAATTTTCTGCTAAGTCTGAATCTATTAACGAAACTTGCTATGTTTACGTGGGTGCCATGATATCTTCTTATCATTTTTGGCTTATGGTCAGTAAGGGAATTTTGTGACATGCTTTGAGTACATGCATTCCAAGGCTTTTTTTTGCTAGGTTATGTTCCTGTAGCATGTTGTTATCCTGCTCTAAACATTGCTTCCTGATGTGAATTCCTGACATGTTGTTATTTCCATAAAGTCTGTGAAGGTGATATCTTTTGCACTTTTGCCATGCTTGTTTGAACCTGCTATTGTGTGATTTAGCCATAGCTCAGTGTTCATCTTTTCTCAAGCATCTTGAGCATATCACTGCCATGTGCTTTGTTGCTATGTTAGGGTGCAGTAGCTTAGTTTCTTGTTGCATTTTAGATGGCATCGTGTTGTTAATCTCAGATTTGTGCCATTATTGTTTTGCTTGCCATTTGCAAACCGTGCATCCGGTTCCGGTGATCTTTATATCGATTTCGACCAAAATCAACTCATATTTCTAGCGGCGCACTTGGTTTGCCAAGTTGAGGCCTGGTTCAATCTTTTGCTTCCGGAGCACGCACATGCATTGCATATCACATCCCGCATATCATGCCATGTTTTACATCATATTGCTTGCGCATTGCACCATGGTTGATTGTGGTTTCCTTTGCTTGTGTTCTTGCTTTTGGTAGAGCTGGGACACGAGTTCGTGATCGAGGAACCCGTTGAGTACTCTTACGAGGATCAGGCTTTCGTCAACTCGGAGAACTTTGCAGGCAAGATGACCATACCCTCGAAATCACTTCTATCTTTGTTTGCTAGTTGCTCGCTCTATTGCTATGCCGCGATACCTACCACTTGCTATATCATGCCTCCCATATTTCCAAGTCAAACCTCTAACCCACCTTGTCCTAGCAAACCGTTGTTTGGCTATGTTACCGCTTTGCTCAGCCCCTCTTATAGCGTTTCTAGTTGCGGGTGAAGATGGAGTTTGTTCCTTGTTGGAACATGATTATTGTTGTGATATCATTATTATATCTTGTTTACTTTAATGCATCTATATACATGGTAAAGGGTGCAAGGCTCGGCCTTATGCCTGGTGTTTTGTTCCACTCTTACCGCCCTAGTTTCTGTCATGCTGGTGTTATGTTCCTTGATTTTGGGTTATAATGGGAACCCATTGACAGTTCGCCTTGAATAAAACTCCTCCAGCAAAGCCCAACCTTGGTTTTACCATTTGCCACCTAAGCCTTTTCCCTTGGGTTCCACGGACTCAAGGGTCATCTTTATTTTAAACCCCCGAGCCAGTGCTCCTCTGAGTGTTGGTCCAAAACAGACCCACTTGCAGTGCCACCTCGAGGAAACTTGAGGGTTGGTTTTAGTTGTACGTAGTGTTCATCTGGTGTGCCCTGAGAACGAGATATGTGCAGCTCCTATCAGGATTTGTCGGCACATCGGGCGGCTTTGCTGGTCTTGTTTTACCATTGTCAAAATGTCTTGTAACCGGGATTCCGAGTCCGATCGGATCGTCCTGGGAGACGGAATATCCTTCGTTGACCGTGAGAGCTTGTGATGGGCTAAGTTGGGACACCCCTGCAGGGTTTTGACCTTTCGAAAGCCGTGCCCGCGGTTATGGGCAGATGGGTACTTGTAAATATCCGGTTGTAGAAAACCTGACACTTAACTTAATTAAAATGTATCAACAACGTGTGTAGCCGCGATGGTCTCTTTTCGGCGGAGTCCGGGAAGAGAATACGGTCTCGTGTTATGCTGGAACGTAAGTAGTTTCAGGATCACTTCTTGATCTCTATAGCTTCTCGACCATGCTTTGCTTCTCTTCTCGCTCTCATTTGCGTAAGAAAGCCACCATATATGCTAGTGTTTGCTGCAGCTCCACCTCGCTACCTTTTCCTACCCATAAGCTTATATAGTCTTGATCACGAGGGTGTGAGATTGCTGAGTCCCCATCACTCACAGATTACTTCCAAAACCAGATGCAGGTGCCGATGATGCCAGTGCAGGGGACACGAGCGAACTCAAGTGGGAGTTCAACGAGGATTCGGGACGTTACTATGTTTCCTTTCCGGACGTTTAGTAGTGGAGCCTAGTTGGGGCAATCGGGGATCTTTTGCATTAGGGGTTGTCTTTATTTATGTTGGTTCTATAGTCAGACCTTGATTGCATTCTGGATGATGTAATGCTATTCTTATGTATTGTGTGAAGTGGCGATTGTAAGCCAACTTTTATCTCTTTCTTATTCAGTACATGGGATGTATAAAGATTACCCCTCTTGCGACATGCCTACTATGCAGTTATGCCTCTAAGTCGTGCTCTCACATGTGGGAGATATAGCCACATCATGGGTGTTACAGCACCAAGGCAGCCTTTTCTTCAGCCCAGCTGGCTCTCTCAGCACTAAAATCGGATTTAAGCTTCTCTGTTTCTTCCAAGCTAAACTTAAATTTGGAGTCAGCCTTCCGAGTCTCTGCTTCTTGCACTTCGAGCCGGGTTTTTAAGTCGGCCAATTGAGATTGAAATTCACTGGAGGCCTCCTGCAAGTTGAAGGTTGACTAAATAATTACAGATATGCTACAGGTAAATACAGGAGAAGTCCCAAGTCCTTTGTAAGCAATAGCACTTGGAACTTGGAGGCCAATGGGTGTAGAAAGTCTCTTTAGCTAGTGGCAGACAACCCGGTTCATATTTTTCAAAGATAACCCGGCATGTGGGGGCTATGAGGCGAGATTTCATTCACAAGATGCTTTATTAAATCTGGTTCAGGATGTTATCATTATCCTCTTTTGGATTAAAGTCTTTTCCATAGTCAATATAATCTTTCCTATTCCTAAGACTTGGGGGCTAAAGGAATACATCTTACAAACAAGGCAGAAGTTGGTACCTCATATTTCTGGTGCAGTTGTTTGACCATGTCAATCTCCAGATCAGGGCTAGAGTGCATCCTAGTTAAGGTAGCTAGAGAGTAATTCATTGATGCTCAGATGAGAGTAATTGGCCATGTCAAATCTGACCTTGCTCTTCTCGATCAATTCTTCTTTAGCAGATTGTCTTGCCAAGACTCTGGGATTTCCAGGCTCTTGGAATCCAGTGCTGGTGGGCAGAACATCTTCAGTGCTTTGGTGAGAAGGATTAATTGGGCTTGGCAGGTTAGCACCTAATGGATCAATATTCATATAATTGGCGGAGGCGCTAGGATTCTCTGGTGGTGGGTCATCAGCGCTTGCCTCTGGGTGTTGCACAGAAGCCTGAGATACCGGTGTTTTTTTCTCCAGCTCACGAAATTTTGGCACTTCGACCGGTTTATTAATTTTTGCCTTCTTGCTAGGCTTTTCCATCCCGCTGCAAAAAAGAGACGATGTCAGTATATGTGCATAAATGTGAAGTAACAAATAAACATCTTTACCCAGGGGCAGTCTTGAAAGACGGAAGCTAGGTCTGAGATGAATCGCCAGAAGAGGAGTGAGAAGTCCCCTGATAATTTGAGTCGGACGGATTAAGTGGTTGGCGAATAAGACCCTCCTTGGGATAAAAAGAGTTGGAATTCTGAAGCACCTCGTTCCGGCGTTTGCGTGGGGCTAGTGTGTTGGATAACCTAGAGGAAAGCTCTCTGCCTCTACTAGTCTGAGTTCTGCGCCGGTTCTCAAGCTTTTGTTGCTTAAAAATAAAGTTGGAATCCAAGTAAGCTAAAGGGTGATAAAACCTTACTTTTCGGGTCACTTGGTCATATTTTCTGTCTCAGCAAAGGCTCGGAGTCGGAGGAAATAATAGTTACCTCTTCATCACCCGCCTACCTAGACTCTGCATCATCCTGATGGCAATCAGTGCCAATAAGATAATTGAAAAAAGAGCCAAGAGAATCAAGGACTACTTCCAACTCGTCATCCTCATCTAAGTTCAACATATGAGTGGCTGTTGATTTCTTCTTATTCTTCTTCAGGTCTTTATTCTTAGCCTTGGCTTTCTTGGCTGCTTTCTTGTCATACTTCTTGTTCCAAAAGGTGGATCCAACCTGTACAAATTACAGGAAGGTTGGAGATTTGCAGAGCATATGAATAATAAAGAAAAATAAATGGACGAGAGAGACTTACATCCGGTGGCGGGTTGAGTATGCAGAAGGACTTTGCTACAGCTTTCCAATCTTTCGTTGAGAAGGGTTTTGGTCATCTCATTGATCGTGCTGTCAGTTAAACGCGTTTGGCAGTGGCGCATCGGATCCTTGACATCACTTGTGTAGGTACACATTATGCCGGGTCGGCGGCTCAAAGGTATAATGCTCCAAGCTACCCAGCAGCGGCCGAAGTCAACACCAGTCAGCCCGTTTGCCAGCAGCACCGTAACCTTTGAAAAGGCAGGCATAAGTTTGGCTCATTCAGTGGTGGTAAGCCATTTGGGGAGAGGGTACCTCAGGCTCCGCTGGTAGTCACGATAACCCGACAAGGGGTTCTCGTCAGCAGGAGAAGTGTCTTGATAGTAGAACCATGTCTGATTCCAATCCTTGTGATGACTTGGAAGCTGAGCATAAGGAAAAATGGCATATCTCCACTATTGAATTGAAACTCCACCAAGGTCTAAGCTGGGTCCATCTGTGAACTCGTTCTGGTGGTTCAAGTAAAAATATTCTCTGAAGAGTTCAACACTGGTCTCCTCTTGAAGATAGACTTCGTAGAAAACTTGAAAGTTGTAGATATTAGAAAGCGAGTTAGGTATGATGTCTTGAGGACGGAGTTCGAGGAAATGCAGAAAATCACCGAAGAATTTTGACCTAGGCGGTGAAAAGCCCCGGTTTATATGGTCAGTAAGACAATTGTTTCATTTTCCTTGGGTTGAGGTCTGCTCTCAGATAGATCTGGAACACGCCAATGGATGGTATTTTTTGCTGGCAAGATGCCTGTTTTGACACAGTCATCAAGCATTTCTTCCATAACAATTGAAGGGCCCACTTGCATGAGGTAACGGTCTTAGTCATGATTGCAGGGCACGGCCTAAAAAAGATGATGTATAGCATGCTTAAACCAAAGAACATTTCCGGATTATACGAGTTATGATGCATATGCCAGCGGCTTAATGGGGCCTAATGTCACATGGTGGGTCATGGTTTGTGGTATAAGCCGCCATGGCAGTTATGGTACTTCAGATCTATCAGAGAAAATTTTGCTAAGAGGTGGACAAATACATTCTACAGATTGGTTCAATAAGTTTTGGATCTGATGTTGTTTGGAAAACAAAAATAAATTCTAACCCTAGGGTTGCGATAGTGAAGGAACTCGTGTGCTTGCGGGATTTCTGTGTCAGAAGGATGTGTCCTATAATTGAAAAGGAGTGTTAAACTGCTTCCACCAAACTTCTGTGATGTTTTCAGATCAAACTAGGGGTGTTATGAAGGAACAGTGAAGACCAAGGAAGAATTTTGATGAACTGGACAGACCCTAATGGAGATCTGATAGGTGGGAGAAGCAGTGCATACATGTGTTGATGGATCACGGTGGCGCGCCGGTTCTCTGGTCTAGTCAAGCTGATGCAGCAGCCTGAGTTGATGCAGAAGATGGAGGTCGGCTGCGAGCGAGCTCGGGTTTGCAGAGGAGTTGCGAGGAGGAAGACGGAGATGATGAAGTGAGGGGGAAAAAGTGAGGACGAAGACGATAAGGAAATGATCAGATGGAATGTGCGGGAATCGAGGAGGCGGAAAAATGGTTATGAGGCTATACGAACGCCTCGATTTTCGAGATATCTATTAAAGCAAAGATCCGTTGAGATATACTAGGTTCTATGTGAATTTAATGTATGATGACGTCACGGCGGATTGCCAAGTTTTTGTGAGGTGACGTCATGGCGGGTTACAGTGAGCTGATGATGGAAGATTTTGCTAAGTCAAAATGATGAAGATTGATATGAACAAGCTCAAACCAACAAGGGGCCTAATGTTGGGGATATAACTATTGGGTATGGCCCGCCTACGAGGGGCCGGGTCATACCACTGGCGACTTAAGGATAAAGATGGCGGGTCATGGAGCAAGCCCATTGAAGGCCCAAGACCCAGAGGTGACTTGATGCCCAAGGGGATGAACCGCCATATGTATAACTTGTATTGTAAGACAAGCTTAGTTGGTCACTGAGCCGAACACGTTGTGTATGAGCCGGCCAAGATTCTGTAAGCCACCACGCATCAACCTATGTATATAAAGGGGTGACCCGACGGCGCGTTAGGGAAAGAAACAACAAGTCGAGAACTAGGTCAAGCATATTCGCTCCCTGGTAATCAAAACCCAAGCAATACAACGTAAAGCAGGAGTAGGCTTTTACCTCGTTGAGAGGGGTCGAACCTGGGTAAACTCTCTGTGTCCTTTGTCTGTCAAGATGGTGCTTCATGATTTAATCCATTCTTCAAGTCCATCAAGATTCTTGTTGGAGTTCAAGTATCTTTTCTTCTTGCGTCTCGAAGTGCAATTAATTCTCCATATTCTTTTCAAGTGGAATTTTGCATTTCTTCGTTCTTCTGAGCTATTCAGGCATTTGGTTATGGTCAGTTGTGACCTCATAATTTTGATATGTTTTCCATACGCCCAAACAAGCTTATTCTTTTCGTTGCTGAATTTCCAACAACTCCGTTTAATCCTTCCTTGCAAGGATGCTTCTCAATTCTATTATGGTGGAAGTTGTATGTTGTTTTCCCTTTTCTTTTCCTTCCAATGATGTACTTTCTATTCTTTTGTTTTGGAGGCATTATGATATTGCTCTCTTCGACCCATTATCTCGTTCCTCCAAGACCATTTTATTTCCTTGCCTATCCATTTACCGGAGTGTGGTGTCCAATTTTCAAATATATTATCTTGTCTACCTCTCCTTTTCTCTTATACATGGATGCTATCCCAATTATCTCATTCTTATTCCCTATCTATCTTGTTATAACCAGAGTGATTTCAGAGTCTATCTTGTTCCTTGAGCTTTTGATTCTCGTCATAATCGTCGTTCCTCTTATCTAACCGAGTGCCCTCGACTTTCTTCATCTTCTCTCTTGCATTCTTATTTCACCTCATCCTCTTTTCTTCCGTCTCGCTCCTAAGATCTCGGGACGAGATCTTCTGTTAGCGGAGGAGAGTTGTAATGCCCCGAGACAGATGTGCCAGAGGTCTTCTAGTTATTCGCCATCGTTGCCATGTCATTCGCTTGCGTGTTGCACTTTGCCATTTCATTCGCTTGTGTTTTGCACTTTGCCATGTCATCATGTTCATTTCATCTTCATGTTTTTCAAAACTTGCATCCGTTCGGGTCGCCCAGTTCTCTCCATTGTCCGTTCTGAGTCCAACCACACTCGCACGCGCCTGCAGCACCTCCGAAATATTATATTATAAGTGGGATAAAAACTTTCTCGGAATGGTTGAAAGTTGGCGCGCGGTCTTGTTATGGTGTAGGTAGACCGCCTACCAAATTTCATCACATTTGGAGTCCATTAGATAGCCCAACCATTAAACATATGGCGGCATTATAGCCGGTCTAACGTCGGATGTTTTCGGTATCCGAAAACCCATGTCGGGACGCACTTCATCTCTCTCTTCTCAGCCCAAGGCCTTCTTTACACAGCCAAAATCAGCCCACCTAGCCCATCCTAAAGCCCCCTCCGACTGGAACCATAGGATCGCGATCGGAGGGCTCCGAAACCCACCTAAACCCTAGCTCATGTCTATATATAGAAACCCCCTTCCAAAATGGGCTAACTCTAGTCTAAACCTACCCCTAAACCTTCCCCTACCACTGTCCCACCGCCTCTAGCCGCAGCCACCTCAAAATCCAGGCCACCCCTCCCGCGCACCGCCAATTGGCAGCTCCCCGCAGGCCCATCCGAGGCCGGCGCGGGCCCGAAGCAGCCCGAGCCGCCGCCGACTCCCTCCATGCCACCGCTGCACTCCGCTCCGTGCACTCGGGCCCGCCACGGGACTACGCCTGTGTCGCCGCCTTCGGTCAGTGATGCCCGGCGTCGAACCTCGCTGAGGCTCGGATCCGGCACCTCGACATGCACCCTCGTCCTCGTAGAGTGCCGCCGTCGCCAGAGTCTCGACCCCACCGCCCCATGCTCCGCCGACGCCCGCGGCCGTGCTCGCCAACTCCAGCCAGATCCGCCCGGGAATGGGTGCCCCATGGCCGGATCCATTCGACCCCAGCCTCGTCCGTCTTCCTCGTCGACCTTCGGTCTCCCCTGCTAGCCTAAGCCGCATCACCGGCCACCTCGTCGCCGGAGCTCCAAATTTGCATCCCTCCGTCCCTGGACGCCGCCAACCCCCGATCCAAACGCGCCCTCGAGACCCTGGATCTTGCCGTCCCGATCCATCCCGCCCCACTTCTTCCCTGGGGTGTAATTTTCACTGTCCCTAAAAAGTCATCTCATGATGCATTATTGTGATGTTCATATCTTTGTGCAAATTTGTCCGATGGTGATGTTCTTTATATCAAAATTTTCATCTCTTCTGCTCTACATGAGGGTGTACTTTGCATGCATGTTGTTATTCATGTTGATGCTTTAACCATAATTGCAGAAGTGCTAAATGATATAATCGGTTGGAAACTGTTGTAACATGTCATTGCGTCTTTTTCATAGCATTTTGTGTGATTTTATTTTGAGCAGCATGAGAAAATGTTTTAGGAGCATAATCATGCCATCTTTTCAGTGGTGTAATCCATTTTTCATGATATGCCATGTGGTGACTAGCACAAGCTTGCAAACTAGGGTACTTGCTATTACTTTTCTGCTAAGTCTGATCTATTATATTATGTTGCCATGTTTAGTTGATGCTACCATCAAATCTATTCATAATCTAGAGATGTTCAGTGATCATACTTTGATGTACATGTTATGCTCTATCCATGCATGCCCTTGTTTGCAATTATAACCTACTGTAGCTTGTTCTATTGGTGCCCTTAATTTTCTTGAAAATGTAACTGTCGGCATGCCCAGTTTTCACATTCTGTTATATCATCTTGCCATGTTCACTTGAAGCTACCATCAAACCTATTTCTCCAATGATCTTGCTCAGTAATGATGTTTTGTTAAGGCTGTTTAGTACTTGCTTACCGTCCCCTTTGATGCCATGAAATGTTCCTGTAGAATGCACTTTTTTGTCTCACAGTATGCATCATGAATCTGTTTTCAGCCTTGATCTGTTTTTCACCAAGTCTGAGAAACTGTTATGACTTGCTTACTTGTCTTGATGAACGGCATTGATCTAGAGGTTATATGGAGATGCTTAGTAACCATGTTTTGCCATGTATAACCTTTACTTCAATGCCATGATTTTGGTTTCTATGATCTTGCAATGTAGCATCATTGTTTCATGCCTCCAACATGTCAACATGTTATTTTTGCTCACATGTATGCCCTGTTTTTCACAAAGTCATAATCTGTGTAATAAAGTGGCTTGTTGCATTGATCATGTTGGTTTAATATTGATGGCTATGAACCTAAACCTTGATGCTATGCAAATCATATTACCTGTTCTTCAAGTGAATGTCATGTTTGTGTGAATCTTGTTTTGTAACATGTTGGTTTGATGCTTGCAAAATGCCTACTTGCTATTTTGGACAGCTTGTCCTTTGAACTTGTTTCATGTGTATGTGTTGAACCGTTGCTCTGTTTTGTTCATGTCCTATATGAAACTTGCTTGGTTTTGCATGTAGTTTGATCATGTCATATTACGTCCTTGTTTTGAATGTGTTTGCTTGATGTTTGAATGCATTTTGCATCAATGCTATGCTTAACTTGTTTTCCTCATATCTTCCAGGTCATAGCTCTAAATTAAATGAACTTTATATTTAAATTGACTAGAAAGACGTGTAGATCATCATAGTGCATCTTAACTTGCTGTTTAACAACTTTAACATAATGTGTTATTCAGATCAGTACCAATTTCGAAATTTGCATATGAGGACTTGTCGGAATTGTTGTATGTTGATTCCGGCCTCATTTAAACTTGCTTTGATGTGGGGTTCTGGTATGCATCATCTCTTGCCATTAGTAGCATCATATAGCCTTGTCACGCGTCATACTTGGTTGAGCGTCATGTCATGTTTATTCGTTGTGTGTTTACCATGTTGTTTGGTTCTTTCCATTGTTGCTTCTTCTTGATAGTTCTAGTAACGTTGTGATTGTGAGGATTCGTTCAATTACGTGGGTTCGTCTCCTTCATGGACTCGATCTTCTTCCTAGCAGGATTTTAGGCAACTTGACCGTTACCCCAGATACCACTACTATCTTTGCTTTTCTAGTTGTCTCGATGCTATCGTTATGTAGCGCTACCTACCACTTGTTTATCAAGGCTCCCAAATTGCCATGACAGCCTCTAACCTTTTTTCACCATCCTAGCAAACCGTTGTTTGGCTATGTTATTACCGCTTTGCTCGGCCCCTCTTATAGCGTTGCTAGTTGTAGGTGCAGTTGCAGGTTGTTCCAAGATGGGACATGGATATCAAGGGATATCATAATATCTCTTATTTAATTAATGCACATATATACTTGGTAAAGGGTGGAAGGGTTGGCCTTTTGCCTGGTGTTTTGTTCCACTCTTGCCACCCTAGTTTCGGTCATACCGGTGTTATGTTCCTTGATTTTGTGTTCCTAACACGGTTTGGGTTTATGGGCCCCCCTTGATAGTTCGCTTTGAATAAAACTCCTCAAGCAAGACCCAACATTGGTTTTACCATTTGCCCAACATAATAACTAAACATGATGATAAACTTGACGCAGAGGGGCTTAGCGCTACCCGAGGTTCATTATTCAACATAATACACGGGGGCCAGTGCTGATGGTGTTGGTCCCAAACCGGGCAACCTGCGGGGCCACCACATGGAAACTCGGGGTCTGGTTTTACTCGTAGCTTGACCCATCCGATCATGGCCTGAGACGAGATACGCGGGGCTACTTTTAGGGTGTCGGCACGTCGGGAGGTCTTGCTAGACTTGTTTTACCATTGTCAAAATGTCTTGTGAACTGGGATTCCGAGTTTGACCGGGTTGTTCCGGGAGGAGGATTTTCCTCCGTTGATCACGAGAGATTGTCGTGGGATAAGTTGGGACACCCCCGCAGGGCTTAAACTTTCTAGAGTCGTGCCCATGGTTATGTGGAGATGGGAATTTTTAATATCCGGTTATGGAGAACTCTACACCTGATCCGAAGTAAAGTACACTAGCCGCGTGAGTAACCGTGACTGTCCCTTTCCGAGTGAGTCGAGAAGGGAACACGGTGGGGTTATGTTTGACTCGTAAGTAGTTCAGGATGACTTATCGATCATTACTAATTTGCGGCCATTTGCATAGTGGATCTTCTTATTCTTGTACTCGTAAGTTAGCCACCATACAATGCTTAGTCGCTTGCTGCAACCTCACCACTTATACATTCCATACCCATTAAGCTTTGCTAGTCTTGATATCCATGGTAATGGGATTTCTGAGTACTCTGGCTCACAGATTACTACAACAACAGTTGCAGGTATAGGTAATGCAATGGTCCGACGTGACAGCGATGTTACTTGTTTTGGAGTTCTTCTTCCGCTTCTCCTTCGTTTAGGGGATAGGTTCATGGTCGGTAGCCTAGGCTAGCAGGATGGATGTGGTTTGAGTTTCTGTTTGTGTTTTAGTCCATAGTCGGATGTTGATCTTATGTACGATGTTTGATGTATTCTTGTGGCATTTGTATGCCTTTGTATGTAATGGTACGATGTAATGATATCCACCTTGCAAAGCGTCTTCAATATGCGACTCTATCCTTGGTGGTACCTTCGAGTTCCTCTCGGATAGGATCACATATTGGGCGTGAAAATTATGGGCTGTTATTACATATTATATCACAATACTTATGCCTTTTCTCTCTTATTTTACAAGATTTACATGACGAGGGAGAATGCCGGTACCTGGAATTCTAGACTAGAAAAGGAGGAAATATTAGAGACCTATTCTGCACAACACCAAAAGTCCTGAAACTTCACGGAGAGTTATTTTGGAATATATAAAAAATATTCTATGAAGAAAGCACCGGAGGGGGGTCAACTACTGTGCGCCCCCTGCCTTGTGGGCTCCCTGTCAGGGCCCCAATGCCCATCTTCTGCTATATGGTGTGTTTTGACCTGAAAAACATTAGAAGGAAGCTTTCAGGACAAAGCGAAACCGTCTCGAGGCGGAACCAAGGCAGAACTAATCTAGGGCTCCGGCGGAGCTGCTCTGCCGGGGAAACTTCCCTCTGGGAGGGGGAAATCGAAGCCATCGTCATCACCAACGATCCTCTCATTGAGAGGGGGTCAATCTCCATCAACATCTTCACTAGCACCATCTCCTCTTAATCCCTAGTTCATCTCTTGTTCCGATCTTTGTCTCAAACCTCAGATTGGTACTTGCGGGTTTCTAGTAGTGTTGATTACTCCTTGTAGTCGATGCTAGTTGGATTATTCGATGGACGATCATATGTTCAGATCCTTAATGATAATTAATACTACTCTGATTATGAACATGAACATGCTTTGTGAGTAGTTACGTTTGTTCCTGAGGACATGGGAGAAGTCTTGTTATAAGTAATCATGTGAATTTGGTATTCATTCGATATTTTGATGAGATTTATGTTATCTTTCCTCTAGTGGTGTTATGTGAACGTCGACTACATGACACTTCACCATTATTTGGGCCTAGGGGAAGGAATTAGGAAGTAATAAGTAGATGATGGGTTGCTAGAGTGACAGAAGCTTAAACCCTAGTTTATGCGTTGCTTCGTAAGAGGCTGATTTGGATCGATATGTTTCATGCTATGATTAGATTTGTCTTAATTCTTCTTTCATAGTTGCAGATGGTTGCTAGAGGGGTTAATCATACGTGGGAGGCTTCTCCAAGAAAGGGCAGCACCCACACATCGGTCCACCCACATATCAAATTATGAAAGTAACGAACGTGAATCATATGAGCATGATGAAAACTAACTGCTCATTGCACTTCCTTCGTCTTGCTCCAAATCCCCTTCTCCTCCTGCCCAGAAAAACTCCAGATCTGCCGAATCTCCGTCCTAAGCCCGCGACCGATGGCCACCGACAAGGCGAAGTCCACGGCCACGGTCGCATGCTCGCCCTCTTGGTTCGAGCCTGCCCTGAGCACGTCCACCATTGCGAAGGAGAAGCACCTCACCGCTGCACTCCAACTGATGGCGGGTAACAACAACAAGGGGGGAGATACGATGCTCCGGGTTGGCTCCGCCAATTTGGAAACCTTGGGCGGCAACTTCTCTCCCTTCTTCTTGCACATCATCTTCGTGGGGCTGGTTCCCCCTTTCTCCAGCTTCTTCTACGCCGTTCTTCGCCACTACAAGCTCCACGCCCTCCGTTAGCTTAACACTATGATCTTTTAGTTTATTGCTATTGCTTTCTTCATAACTTATACATGTTCCAATGACTATGCGATTATGCAACTCCCGAATGCCAAAGGAACAATTAGTGTGCTATCAAACGTCACAACGTAACTGGGTGACTATAAAGATGATCTACAGGTGTCTCCAATGGTGTTTGTTGAGCTGGCAAAGATAGAGATTAGGATTTGTCTATCCTTGTATCGGAGAGGTATCTCTAGGCCCTCTCGGTAATGCACATCACTATAAGCCTTGCAAGCAATGTGACTAATGAGTTAGTTATGGGATGTTTCATTACAGAACAAGTAAAGAGACTTGCCGGTAATGATATTTAAATAGGTATTGAGATACCGACGATCGAACCTCGGGCAAGTAACATACCAATGACAAAGGGAACAACATAGATTGTTATGTGGTTTGACCGATAAAGATATTCATAGAATATGTAGGAACCAATATGAGCATCCAAGTTACGCTATTGGTTATTGACCGGAGATAAGTATCGGTCATGTCTACATAGTTCTCGAACCCGTAGGGTCCGCACGCTTAACGTTCGATGACGATCGGTATTATGAGTGTCAGGACCCCGACTCGATGTCACATCGATCTAGCCTGTAACACCTCATATCACTTTGCGGCCTCACGCACGGTATCCCCACGGGTGTCGCCTTACCTTTGCCCGGGACCGTTTGCGCCTTTTGGCTCACGTATATGATAGTGTCGCTAGCATCCATATGATAAGGAGCCCGGGTTGACATGACTAGTCGTAAACCCAAAGTGGCACAGACTTACAGGGACAGGCATCCATGGCCCAGCTTCGAACGTGTCGGTCATCAGCAAGTGGGTCCGGTCTGTAGCACTGGGCTAGCAGGACTCCGGTAAACCGGGCTGTAGCGGGCTAACAGGACTCCGGTACTCAATGCGTGACATGTCCCCGAAGGGACAAACACGGGAACGAAGAAGGACACATGCCGGCCAGCCTAAGTGTTCCAGAGTAGTAGAAAGCTACCATGGCTCAGCGGTAACACTAGGAGACATTTCCCGGTAAGAGAGGCTACTAAAGATAAACAACTAGATAGTCAGATCCCACACATACCAAGCATTTCAATAACATACACACAATATGCTCGATATGTGCAAATACAACAGGGCATCACAACATGACTCTACGACACAAGTACTTTATTTAAGGCTCAGAGAGCCATACATAACATACACATAGGTACGGGTCACACGACCCAGCATTCAAGTCATACAGTCATACAAACCAGCAGCGGAAGTAGCTTGTCTGAGTACAGACAACTAGTAAAATAGAAGAGGCTTGGAAAGCCTAGCTGTACTACGTGGTCCTTCACAAGCTCAGGATGACCACCTGGGCCTTAGCCTACTCATTGATGTCAACGTCTACGAAGAACCCATCAGAAGGGGTTGTAGCGTCTTCTGTAAAAATGTAAATTATAGCAACATGAGTACAAAGGTACTCAACAAGACTTACATCAGATCCTACATACATGCACATTATCAAGAAGGGTTGGTGGAGTTGTTGCAGCAAGCCAGCTTTGACTCTTGGCTAGGCTATCCTACGAGACTCCAACTTGAAATGGTTTTGCGCACACGAGTCCACTACTCACCACTTCAATACACTACCGAGGATCCACCTCCGTCTTCCTACGGAAGAGCCATCCTCGGCACTCACACTTATCTTGAGGCTTTTAGTAGTTTCCATTTACTTGTCTATGAACTGTATAGGCAACCAAGTAGTCCTTTACCGCGGACGCGGCTATTCGAATAGATCATGATAACCCTGCAGGGGTGTACTTCTTCATACACGCTCTCACCACTTACCGTCGTTTACACGACATGTACTCGGCAACCTTCAAGCGGAAGCCCAACATGGGTGTCGGCCACGACCTACCTAATCACCTAAGCCTCTAGTCCAGGTTTATCGCCTATTCGGGTTCCATCCATGAGGAGATCCGGCCGAGGTTTCGCTCACAGCCCCAAACGATGTGAACAGGGTTCCCGAGATACCTAACGGGTATTCGGTACACCGTGCCACGTACCTACCGCATCACAGCCCACCCCTACGGTCAGCGCTGTCCACGGCCTCCAGTAGGCTACAAACACCAGAAACTACTTGCAACTCCTGGACAGAGAACTAGGGTGAATAAGAAGTCAAGAGGGTCCATTGGTTTCGGGCCCAATGCATGGTAGTAGCTGAATCTTAAATCACACATACAGATCTCAGTGCTTAAGGTCGGCTTCAATGAAACAACCCACCATGTACTCCTACATGGCCTCTCATTGATACCTTTACCAAATCGTGTTCACCACACCACTCTCATTACCGACATAATCATTTCAGTCTAGCCCATCACCCAGATGAACCAGACCTGACATGACTCTAAGCATAGCAGGCATAGCAAGGTAGGAACAACACATACATATGGCTCAATTAACTCCTACACATGCTAGTGGGTTTCATCTAGTTACTGTGGCAATGACAGGTCATGCAAAGGAAGTGGGTTCAACTACCGTAGCACACAGCAGTTTGAAACGCGTTGTCTTAATGCAGTAAAAGAGAGCAGGAGCGAGAACATGGGATTGTATCGATATGCTCAAATGCTTGGTTGCTTGCCTGATGGTTCGATGCACTGATACGGTTCTTCGTTAGGGTAATCACGATACTCCTCGGAGGCAGAACCTGCCGCAAAGAACACCGATACACAACCATCACCAAACAATGTGCGACAATATGAGGCATGCATGAAACATGGCAATATGAGTGTGTTGGGCTAATGCAACTAAGACCAGAAGGGTTTGAACCAATTTGAACCAAAGATTCAAATTTCAAACTCATACATGGCCCTTTAAGGTGTTATATCTTGTTCTGCATTAAACATCAAGTTAAATTGTTTAATCATGCATGAAAATAGTACAGATGGATAGATTGGATTTTTCTGATCATTTTTCATATATAATTTGTCTGATTTGGAGTTACAGAATAAAAGTTATGAATTTTTGAAATTTAAACTATATTCTGGAATTTCCTATATTAGATTAAATCCAGAAAATCAATTACCGCGTCAGCCTGACGTCAGTGTGACATCAGCAGGTCAACGGGACACGGTCCGGGTCAAACCTGACAGTGGGTCCCGCATGTCAGTGTGATTAGTTAAACTAAAATTAATTTAAACTAATCCTAAATAGTTAACAGGGCTGGGCCCCACCTGTCATTGACTCAGGGGAGTCAACCAGGGCCCACCCGTGGTCAAACCCGGGTCGGCTGCACCGGCGTTTAGCCGCCGGCGAGCCCGACGCGGCGGCGGAAGTGGTTTTTGCCGTTCCGGCAACCAAACGAGCCGCGGAGGCCACCGGAGAGGAGCTGAGGACGAACCGCAACTCTTGGTGGAGTCCGTTGGGGTCGGGGTGGCCGGAGTTGGCGCCGGCGACGACTTTGGCAGCCACCGGAGTTCGGCCAAAGTCGAACTTGTCGCAAGAGGGGTCGGTGAGGTGCGGGGAGTAGCTAGTTAGGTGCTACGTGACGCAGTGAGCATTATGGACACCGTGGAGTGGCCGGAGGACGACTGGGAGCACGTCGGCGACGAGCTCCGCGGCAGTGGGTGCGGTTGAGCTCCGGGAGGTCGCTACACGGCTCGGGAGCAAGAAAAGAAGGGAGGGGAAGATGGCTAAGCTCACGGGGAGTTCGACGAAGCCCTTGGTGCGGTCGGGGACGGACTGGAGCGACGACGGCATTGAAGGGGATCTCCGGCGACGGCGGTTCGAGCGAGGTCGTTGCGGTGGACTCGGGCGTTGCGAGCGCTCGGGGCTCGGCTTGCTCGATGAAGTGGACAGCGGCGGAGCTCCTGGACACGACGAGAGGACGCACGGGCGGCGGGGAGCACGACTACGACGTAGGCACGGCGGCGGTAGCGTCGGCCATGGCTGGGGGGGCGCGAGGGGGACGAGCTGGAGAGGAGAGGGGGTGTCTGGGAGGTTTGGGGAAGAGAGGGGGAGCGATCCACGACGTCACCGGGCGAGGGGAGCGGCGAGGCGGCGAGCAGGTGCGTGGCGCGCGCTGCGGTCGCCGTCGGGCACCTGCCTGCCTGCCTGGCCGGCAAGCAGCTCGCTGGATCGACGCTGGGCTGGGCCGGCAGGTGGGCCGGGTGCTGGGCGCCAAGTAAGTTTTTCTATTTTTCCTTTTTTCTGTTTTTTAATACTTCTGCAACTTTGTTGAATTAATAAAAATACTTAGGCAACTCCTAAAATCACCAAACTACTCCTGGTCCATAGTTGGATTATTTCCAACATGAAACATTTTAGTTTGGAGATATTTGAGCATTTAAATATTTTATATAATTTGAAATGCCCAAATTCAAATATCTATGATTTAATTCAAAGACCCTAAGATGACCTAGGAAAATGTGTATCACTTCTGGCAGAGGTTCTGAACCAAGATAAAAATGATGGGCATTTTAGAAGGGCATTTCAGGTTCATTGAAAAAGTTTTTAGTAAACCCTAGTTGGTTTCGGAGGGGGCTGGGGGTTCTGTCATCCCCATTTCAGGTTTCTGATGAAAGAATAAACATGATGCAACACTCTAATGCATGAACTAGCTAGGGTGTGACAACTCACCCCAACTCAAAAGAATCTCGTCCCGAGATTTGGGTTCCTCCGGGAAGAAGGCAGGATACTCGAGTCGAAGACGATCCTCCCTTTCCCAAGTTGCTTCATCCTCAGAATGGTGCGACCATTGAACTTTGAGAAACTTGATATTATGACGTCGAGTGGTACGCTCGGCCTGATCGAGGATACGAATGGGGTACTCTCGATACGTGAGATTATCTTGGAGATCAAGCGTTTCGTGGTCCACTCCACGGATAGGATCCGAGAAGCAACGCCTGAGTTGAGAAACGTGGAAAACATCGTGGACTCTGGAGAGATGCGGAGGTAGTTCCAACTGGTAGGCAACTTCTCCTTGTTTAGCGAGAATGCGAAAAGGTCCAATGTAACGAGGAGCCAATTTGCCTTTGATACCGAAACGATGGGTTCCCTTCAGAGGAGTAACCCGGAGGTGAGCCTTCTCGTCAACCTCGAAAGTCATAGCCTTATGTTTTCGATCATATTGACTCTTTTGACAAGATTGGGCTGTTTTCAATTTTTCACGAACGATGCAAACTTGCTCTTCCGCTTCCTGAATCATATCCGGGCCAAAGAATTGTCTTTCCCCGGTTTCTGACCAGTTAAGGGGTGTTCGACAACGTCGTCCATAGAGCACTTCAAAAGGGGCTTTACCCAAGCTAGATTGATAGCTGTTGTTATAAGCAAATTCGGCAAATGGAAGGCATTTCTCCCACTCCATTCCGAATGAGATAACAGAGGCTCGAAACATGTCTTCTAGAATTTGGTTGACGCGTTCTACCTGACCACTCGATTGAGGGTGAAAGGCGGTGCTAAAGGAAAGGCGGGTTCCCATAGCATTTTGGAAACTTTCCCAAAATCGAGAGGTGAAAAGACTTCCTCGATCCGAGTTAATTTCCGAAGGAACACCATGGAGAGACACTATTCGGGAGATGTATAAATCTGCCAATTGACTAGCAGTTATACTCTCACGAACAGGTAAGAAATGGGCCACTTTGGAAAGACGATCAACAACGACGAAGATAGCATTATTCCCTCTCTTGGTCCTGGGAAAACCGGTAATGAAATCCATACCAATTTTATCCCATTTCCATTCAGGAATAGCTAAGGGTTGAAGGGTGTCAGCAGGCCGTTGATGCTCTGCTTTTACACAACGGCAGACGTCGCAATTAGCAATATACTGAGCAATTTCTCTCTTCATCCTAGTCCACTAGAACCTCTGGCGTAGGTCTTGATACATCTTAGTACTACCGAGATGAATAGTGAGAGGAGATTCATGAGCTTCCTTAAGGATCAATCGCCTCAGGTTTCGCACTTTGGGAACCACTAGTCGATTCCCGAAGTATACGACCCCTTGATCATCAATGGAGAAACAATTCGCAACTCCTTTCTTGATGTTTCTCCTGATGCGGGAAATTCCCGGATCTACCTTCTGTGCTTTGATGATCTGATCCGTAAGGGTAGGTTTCGCCACCAAGGTGGAAAGGAATCCTTGAGGAACAATGTGGAGATTAAGTTTCCAAAATTCCTCATGGAGAAGCGGTTGACTTTGTTGTAACATCAGGTTGTTACAATAAGATTTACGACTTAGCGCATCAGCCATGACGTTGGCTTTCCCTGGGGTGTAAGTTATTCCTAAGTCGAAATCTGTGATCAACTCGACCCAACGTCTTTGCCTGAGATTCAAATCCGGTTGGGTGAAGATGTACTTCAGACTTTGGTGATCAGTGAATATTTCGCAGCGATTACCAAGGAGGTAATGTCGCCAGGTTTTAAGTGCATAGACTACGGCTGCAAGCTCTAGATCATGAGTAGGATAATTCTCCTAATGTGGGTGCAATTGCCGTGAAGCGTAAGCAATTATGTGTCGAACTTGCATGAGAATGCAACCTAGTCCTTGTCGCGAGGCGTCGCAGTAGATAACAAAGTCCTTAGAGGAATCTGGCGGTACCAGTACGGGAGCAGAAGTCAGACGTCTTTTCAGTTCCTGAAAACTATGCTCACATTGTGGAGTCCATTCGAACTTTTTATCTTTCTTGAGGAGTTCGGTTAGAGGTTTAGCAACTTTGGAGAATTTTTCGACAAAGCGACGGCAATAGCTCGCTAAGCCCAGAAAACTCCGAACTTGCTTGACCGATTCAGGTGGAGTCCAATTAAGGACGGCTTGAACTCGCTCAGGGTTAACAGCAATACCTTTACCAGATATTACATGACCCAGATAGGTCACTTCTGACAACCAGAATTCACATTTAGAAAATTTGGCATAAAGGCGATGCTCTCGAAGTTTCTTCAACACTAGCCTTAGATGTTCGGCATGTTCTTCCTCGCTCTTGGAGTAGATGAGTATATCATCGAGGTAAACCACGACGAATTTATCCAAATACTCCATGAAGATTGAGTTCATTAACCGAGAAAAGGTGGCTGGAGCGTTGGTTAAACCGAAGGACATGACGGGGTACTCGTATTGGCCATAACGAGTAACAAAGGCCGTTTTAGGAATGTCCCCATTCCTGATTTTGATTTGATGGTAGCCCAACCTCAAATCCATTTTGGAGAAGACTGAGGATCCAGCGAGCTGATCATACAGGTCGTTGATCCTGGGGAGCGGATATTTGTTCTTGATTGTGACCAAATTGACAGGTCGATAATCTACAACCATCCGGTCCGTACCATCCTTCTTCTTGACGAAGAGGACGGGGCAAGCCCACGGAGATGAACTAGGTCGGATGAAACCCTTTTTCAAGGACTCATCGAGTTGTTTCTTAAGCTCGGCTAGTTCTAGTGGTGCCATCTTATAGGGTCTTCTAGCAATCGGGACGGTTCCTGGAATGAGGTCTATTACAAACTCCACATCCCTATCAGGTGGAACACCTGGCAATTCCTCTGGGAAGACATCCGGAAAGTCACGGACTACCGGAACATCCTCAAGGTCTGGCAAAGGGCTGGCGTTAAGAGAATATAACTGTCGCTTGGCTATTCGGGTCAAGACATTGACTATCTTTCCCGAAGGATGGGTGAGTTGAACAGTCCTAGAGAAACAATCAATGTTGGCATGATGGGCTGACATCCAGTCCATACCCAAGATGATATTAATATCTGAAGATTTGAGGGCTATCAAAGATGCAAGGAAAACAAGTCTGTCGACTTGGATTTCATTTCCATGGCTTACTCTAGAAGTTTGCCATTTGGATCCCGAAGTTTGAATTACCATAGCGGATGGCATGTCACAGAATGCGGTGTTATGCAGACGAGCATAGCTCTCGGATATAAATGAATGAGATGCTCCTGTATCGAAAAGAACAGATGCCGGGTGGCAATTAACAAGGAGCGTACCGAGAACGACGTTGGGATCCTCTTGAGCTTCTTCGGCAGAGATACAGTTGACATGGCCACGAGCAGCGGTGGCCGGCTTGGCGTGGAACACTTTCCCTGTCGGCTTGCCACGGCCAACAGCTTTAGCAGATTGGTTGGGGTTGGTCTGGGGACACTCGCGCATATAGTGGCCAGATTCCCCACACTTGAAGCAAGTCACAGAACTGGTACGTGGAGGAGCATTGTTGGTTGGACCACCATAGGACTTGGCTGGTGCAGACTGTTGAACGGGGCGAGGCAACTGGAAGGATGGCCTCGGTGTGAACCTGGGTGGCAGGGCAGTGTTGGGCACCCACACGCGGCGCTTCTGAGGACCAGCACCGGATGAGGAACCCACGTCACGGCCATGCTTGCGTGTTGCGTCATAATCAGTCTGACCAGTCTCAGCACTGATGGCCTTGTTAACAAGCTTCTGAAAAGATGTGCACTCATGCAGACGGAGGTCGCGGCGAAGCTCAGGACTAAGTCCCTTACGGAACCTTGCTTGCTTCTTAGCATCAGTAGAAACTTCCTCAGTTGCATATCGTGCAAGGTTACCAAACTCCCTGCTATAAGCATCCACAGAGAGTCGGCCTTGGGTGAAATTGCAAAATTCCTCACGTTTACGGTCCATGAGACCCTCCGGAATGAGTACAAACTAGGTCATATCCCACGAGTCACGCGGGATGATAGATGACACAGCTAGTACGAACTAGTGACACTACCACTAACTCAGACCGACCCATAGTAGTTCTCGTAGAAGTCACCTCCATAGCCTGGAAGCTCAACATGATCATCCGGGAACAGACGATCTCGCGGAGCTTGTGGACCATAGGGGCTAGGATGAGGTCTTGGACCAACAGACGGTGGCCTGCGGGGACCGCGAGGTGGGGTGATGCCTCCTACATCACGCCAACCCATCACGTCTGGCAAAGCAGATCTCACAGGATAGAGATCGCGCATATCCGAATATCCAGCTTGCACCGCCGGTGCAAACCGAGTCAATGTGGCCCAATGGTCAGCACGGGTATTGAAGAGCTCTAGCCTCATGGCCCGATTTTCACGGTCCTTATCCTCGAGCATCTCAGCAGTGGTGCGTGTCCGTGAATCCTCCTGAGTGGGGTCAGCATAGATAGCCTGGAGATACCCTTGTGCTCCCGGAAGTGATCCTGGCATATACCGGAAATCAGAGTCCCGAAATAGACCAGACCCGACCCGCATGATGGTCATCATAGAGTAGGCGGCGTCCTGCACAGCCATCTCCATGGTAACCCCGAGTCCATAGGAACAGTGAAGGGGCTCGGTGGATCCAGGATAAGGTGGAAATATCCTGACAGTGCAGAGATACTGGCTTTGATTAAAGTCTCGAAATTGCTCTTCGACCGTGTACTCGGGATACCAACGGTATCCAGCCTCAGTCATTACCCTGACCCACATGGCGGTATGGCCGGGTACATTTAGTCATCGAGTCAGGCGAACCACTTGATTGAGGTCGCGAGTGGCCATCTGAAAGCACAACCATAATGCAAAGGCATTAGAATTTCTAGCAAAATTTTGGCAACATAACAGCTGTAAATGCTCAAGAAGGATTTTGAGACATTTGACAAAGGATTTCATACACACTCAACATCATCATATCAAAGTTCTGAGTCCATCCTAACAACATAATGTGGTAGTAGAACTGAACTAGGCTTGTATCCATCAAACCTATAAGGTACTACTGATTAGTAACATGTGATCCTGATAGAGAGAAAAGATCCTAATTCCTTAACCCCCGGTGGAAGAATAGACTGACTCAGATCAGAATGTCATATGGTAAAGAAGTAAAAAGAGCCTTACGTTCCAACCCACAAACAATTCCCCTACATATAACTAAAGAATTTCTAGACTCAACATCGACCAGTTTGGCTTGGAGAACCTACAGGCAGTCCTGGCTCTGATGCCAACGCTGTCAGGACCCCGACTCGATGTCACATCGATCTAGCCTGTAACACCTCATATCACTTTGCGGCCTCACGCACGGTATCCCCACGGGTGTCGCCTTACCTTTGCCCGGGACCGTTTGCGCCTTTTGGCTCACGTATATGATAGTGTCGCTAGCATCCATATGATAAGGAGCCCCGGCTGACATGACTAGTCGTAAACCCAAAGTGGCACAGACTTACAGGGACAGGCATCCATGACCCAGCTTCGAACATGTCGGTCATCAGCAAGTGGGTCCGGGCTGTAGCACTGGGCTAGCAGGACTCCCGTAAACCGGGCTGTAGCGGGCTAACATGACTCTGGTACTCAATGCGTGACATTTCCCCGAAGGGACAGACACGGGAACGAAGAAGGACACATGCCGGCCAGCCTAAGTGTTCCAGAGCAGTAGCAAGCTACCATGGCTCAGCGGTAACACTAGGAGACATTTCCCGGTAAGAGAGGCTACTAAAGATAAACAACTAGATAGTCAGATCCCACACATACCAAGCATTTCAATAACATACACACAATATGCTCGATATGTGCAAATACAACAGGGCATCACAACATGACTCTACAACACAAGTACTTTATTTAAGGCTCAGAGAGCCATACATAACATACACATAGGTACGGGTCACACGACCCAGCATTCAAGTCATACAGTCATACAAACCAGCAGCGGAAGTAGCTTGTCTGAGTACAGACAACTAGTAAAATAGAAGAGGCTTGGAAAGCCTAGCTGTACTACGTGGTCCTTCACAAGCTCAGGATCACCACCTGGGCCTTAGCCTACTCATTGATGTCAACGTCTACGAAGAACCCATCAGAAGGGGTTGCAGCGTCTTCTGTAAAAATGTAAATTATAGCAACATGAGTACAAAGGTACTCAGCAAGACTTACATCAAATCCTACATACATGCACATTATCAAGAAGGGTTGGTGGAGTTGTTGCAGCAAGCCAGCTTTGACTCTTGGCTAGGCTATCCTACGAGACTCCAACTTGAAATGGTTTTGCGCACACGAGTCCACTACTCACCACTTCAATACACTACCGAGGATCCACCTCCGTCTTCCTACGGAAGAGCCATCCTCGGCACTCACACTTATCTTGAGGCTTTTAGTAGTTTCCATTTACTTGTCTATGAACTGTATAGGCAACCAAGTAGTCCTTTACCGCGGACGCGGCTATTCGAATAGATCATGATAACCCTGCAGGGGTGTACTTCTTCATACACGCTCTCACCACTTACCGTCGTTTACACGACATGTACTCGGCAACCTTCAAGCGGAAGCCCAACGTGGGTGTCGGCCACGACCTACCTAATCACCTAAGCCTCTAGTCCAGGTTTATCGCCTATTCGGGTTCCATCCATGAGGAGATCCGGCCGAGATTTCGCTCACAGCCCCAAACGATGTGAACAGGGTTCCCGAGATACCTAACGGGTATTCGGTACACCGTGCCACGTACCTACCGCATCACAGCCCACCCCTACGGTCAGCGCTGTCCACGGCCTCCAGTAGGCTACAAACACTAGAAACTACTTGCAACTCCTGGACAGAGAACTAGGGTGAATAAGAAGTCGAGAGGGTCCATTGGTTTCGGGCCCAATGCATGGTAGTAGCTGAATCTTAAATCACACATACAGATATCAGTGCTTAAGGTCGGCTTCAATGAAACAACCCACCATGTACTCCTACATGGCCTCTCATCGATACCTTTACCAAATCGTGTTCACCACACCACTCTCATTACCGACATAATCATTTCACTCTAGCCCATCACCCAGATGAACCAGACCTGACACGACTCTAAGCATAGCAGGCATAGCAAGGTAGGAACAACACATACATATGGCTCAATTAACTCCTACACATGGTAGTGGGTTTCATCTAGTTACTGTGGCAATGACAGGTCATGCAAAGGAAGTGGGTTCAACTACCGTAGCACACAGCAGTTTGAAACGCGTTGTCTTAATGCAGTAAAAGAGAGCAGGAGCGAGAACATGGGATTGTATCGATATGATCAAATGGTTGGTTGCTTGCCTGATGGTTCGATGCACTGATACGGTTCTTCGTTAGGGTAATCACAGTACTCCTCGGAGGTAGAACCTGCCGCAAAGAACACCGATACACAACCATCACCAAACAATGTGCGACAATATGAGGCATGCATGAAACATGGCAATATGAGTGTGTTGGGCTAATGCAACTAAGACCAGAAGGGTTTGAACCAATTTGAACCAAAGATTCAAATTTCAAACTCATACATGGCCCTTTAAGGTGTTATATCTTGTTCTGCATTAAACATCAAGTTAACTTGTTTAATCATGCATGAAAATACTACAGATGGATAGATTGGATTTTTCTAATCATTTTTCATATATAATTTGTCTGATTTGGAGTTACAGAATAAAAGTTATGAATTTTTGAAATTTAAACTATATTCTGGAATTTCCTATATTAGATTAAATCCAGAAAATCAATTACTGCGTCAGCCTGACGTCAGTGTGACATCAGCAGGTCAACGGGACACGGTCCGGGTCAAACCTGACAGTGGGTCCCGCGTGTCAGTGTGATTAGTTAAACTAAAATTAATTTAAGCTAATCCTAAATAGTTAACAGGGCTGGGCCCCACCTGTCATTGACTCAGGGGAGTCAACCAGGGCCCACCCATGGTCAAACCCGGGTCGGCTGCACCGGCGTTTAGCCGCTGGCGAGCCCGACGCGGCGGCGGAAGTGGTTTTTGCCGTTCCGGCAACCTAACGAGCCGCGGAGGCCACCGGAGAGGAGCTGAGGACGAACCGCAGCTCTTGGTGGAGTCCGTTGGGGTCGGGGTGGCCGGAGTTGGCGCCGGCGACGACTTTGGCGGCCACCGGAGTTCGGCCGAAGTCGAACTTGTCGCAAGAGGGGTCGGTGAGGTGCGGGGAGTAGCTAGTTAGGTGCTACGTGACGCAGTGAGCATGATGGACACCGTGGAGTGGCCGGAGGACAACCGGGAGCACGTCGGCAACGAGCTCCGCGGCGGTGGGTGCGGTTGAGCTCTGGGAGGTCGCTACACGGCTCGGGAGCAAGAAAAGAAGGGAGGGGTAGATGGCTAAGCTCACGGGGAGTTCGACGAAGCCCTTAGTGCGGCCGGGGACGGACCGGAGCGACGACGGCGTTGAAGGGGATCTCCGGCGATGGCGGTTCGGGCGAGGTCGTTGCGGTGGACTCAGGCGTTGCGAGCGCTCGGGGCTCGGCTTGCTCGATGAAGTGGACAGCGGCGGAGCTCCTGGACACGACGAGAGGACGCCGGGCGGCGGGGAGCACGGCTACGACGTAGGCACGGCGGCGGTAGCGTCGGCCATGGCTGGGGGGCGCGAGGGGGAGGAGCTGGAGAGGAGAGGGGGTGTCTGGGAGGTTTGGGGAAGAGAGGGGGAGCGATCCACGACGTCACCGGGCGAGGGGAGCGGCGAGGCGGCGAGCAGGTGCGTGGCGCGCGCTGCGGTCGCCGTCGGGCACCTGCCTGCCTGCCTGGCCGGCAAGCAGCTCGCTGGAGCGGCGCTGGGCTGGGCCGGCAGGTGGGCCGGTTGCTGGGCGCCAGGTAAGTTTTTCTATTTTTCCTGTTTTTTTAATACTTCTGCAACTTTGTTGAATTAATAAAAATACTTAGGCAACACCTAAAATCACCAAACTACTCCTGGTCCATAGTTGGATTATTTCCAACATGAAACATTTTAGTTTGGAGATATTTGAGCATTTAAATATTTTATATAATTTTAAATGCCCAAATTCAAATATCTATGATTTAATTCAAAGACCCTAAGATGACCTAGGAAAATGTGCATCACTTCTGGCAGAGGTTCTGAACCAAGACAAAAATGATGGGCATTTTAGAAGGGCATTTCAGGTTCATTGAAAAAGTTTTTAGTAAACCCTAGTTGGTTTCAGAGGGGGCTGGGGGTTCTGTCATCCCCATTTCAGGTTTCTGATGAAAGAATAAACATGATGCAACACTCTAATGCATGAACTAGCTAGGGTGTGACAATGAGTTTATGTGTTTTAATGTACCGAAGGTAGTTCGGAGTCCCGGATGTGATGACAGACATGATGAGGAGTCTCGAAATGGTCGAGACATAAGGATCGATATATTGGAAGGCTATGTTTGGACATAGGAATGGTTTCGGATGAGTTCGGGCATTTACCAGAGTACCTGGGGGTTACCGGAACCCCGCGGGGAGTTAATGGGCCTTATTGGGCCTTAGTGGGAGAGAGGAGGAGGCGTCCAAGGTGGAGGGCGCGCCCCCCAAGCCTAATCCGAAATTGGGTGGGGGCCGGACCCCCTTTCATTCCCTCTCTCTTCCCCTTCCTTTCTCTCCTACTCCAACTAGGGAAGGGGGAATCCTACTCCTACCGGGAGTAGGACTCCCCCCTTGGGCGCGCCATGAGAGGGCCGGCCCTCCCTTCCTCCACTCCTTTATAAACGGGGGAGGGGGGCACCCCATAGACACACAAGTTGATTGTTTAGCCATGTGCAGTGCCCCCTCCACCGATTTCCACCTCGGTCATATCGTTGGAGAGCTTAGGCGAAGCCCTGCGTCGGTAACTTAATCATCACCGTCATCACGCCATCGTGCTGACGAAACTCTCCCTCAATCTTAGCTGGATCTACAGTTCGTGGGACGTCACCGAGCTGAACATGTGGAGATCATGCAGGTGCCGTACCATCGGTGCTAGGATCGGTCGCATTGTGAATACGTATGACTACATCAACCACGTTATCATAATGCTTCCGCTTACGGTCTACGAGGGTACATGGACAAGACTCTTCCCTCTCGTTGCTATGCATCACCTATATGGATCTTGCGTGGGCGTAGGAAATTTTTGAAATTACTGCGTTCCCTAACAGTGGCATCCGAGCCAGGTCTATGCGTAGATATTATATGCATGAGTAGAACAAAGGAGTTATGGGCATGGGTATATACATATTGCTTGTCGTCACTAGTTGTTTCTTGATTCGGCAGTATTGTTGGATGAAGCATCCCAGACCGACATTACATGACCGCATTCATGAGACTGGTTCTACCGACGTGCTTTGCACACAGTGGCTGGCGGGTGTTAGTTTCCAACTTCAGTTGAATCGGATTCAATGAACAGGGTTCTTTCTGAAGATCAAAAAACAATCACTATACCGCGTTGTTGTTTTTTATGCGTAGGTAAGAACGGTTCTTGCTAGAAGCCCGTAGCAGCCACCTAAAACTTGCAACAACAAAGTAGAGGACGTCTAACTTGTTTTTGCAGGGCATGTTGTGATGTGATATGGTCAAGATGTGATTATATAAATTGTTTTATGAGATGATCATGTTTTGTAACACAGTTATCAGCAACTGGCAGGAGCCATATGGTTGTCGCTTTATTATATGAAATGCAATTGCCATGTAATTGCTTTACTTAATCACTAAGCGACAATGATAGTCGTAGAAGCAATAGTTGGCGAGACGACAATGATGCTCCAATGGAGATCAAGGTGTCAAGCCGGTGACGATGGTGATCATGACGGTGCTTTCGAGATGGAGATCAAAGGCACAAGATTATGATGGTCATATCATATCACTTCTATTTGATTGCATGTGATGTTTATCATTTATGCATCTTATTTTGCTTAGTTCGGCGGTAGCATTATAAGATGATCCCTCGCTAAATTTCAAGGTACAAGTGTTCTCCCTAAGTATGCACCGTTTCTACAGTTTGTCGTGCCGAGACACCACGTGATGATCAGGTGTGATAAGCTGTACTTTCACATACAACGGGTGCAAGCCAGTTTTGGACATGCAGAATACTTGGGTTAAACTTGTCGAGCCTAGCATATGCAGATATGGCCTCGGAACATTGAGACCGAAAGGTCGAGCGTGAATCATATAGTAGATATGATCAACATAGTGATGTTCACCATTGAAAACTACTCCGTCTCACGTGATGATCGGACATGGTTTAGTTGATATGGATCACGTGATCACTTAGATGATTAAAGGGATGTCTATCTGAGTGGGAGTTCTTAAGTAATATGATTAATTGAACTTTAATTTATCATGAACTTAGTACCTGATAGTATTTTGCATGTCTATGTTGCTGTAGATAGATGCCCCGTGCTATTGTTCTGTTGAATTTGAATGCGTTCATAGAGAAAGCTAAGTTGAAAGATGATGGTAGCAACTACACGGACTGGGTCCGTAACTTGAGGATTATCCTCATTGTTGCACAAAAGAATTACGTCCTGGAAGCACTGCTGGGAGACAAAGCTGCTATAGATGCTGCTGACAACGGTAAGAACATCTGGCAGAGCAGAGCTCATGACTACTCGATAGTTTAGTGTCCCATGCTTTACGGCTTAGAACTAGGACTTCAACGACGTTTTGAACGTCATGGAGCAAATGAGATGTTCTAAGAGTTGAAGTTAATATGTTAAGCAAATGCCCGGATTGAGAGATATGAAGTCTCCAATAAGTTCTATAGCTACAAAATGGAGGAGAATAGTTCTGTCAGTGAACATATACTCAGAATGTCTAGGTACCATAACCACTTGAGTCAGCTGGGAGTTAACCTTCTTGATGATAGTGTCATTGATAGAGTTCTTCAATCACTGCCACCAACATACAAGAGCTTCATGATGAACTATAATATGCAAGGGATGAATAAGACAATTCCCGAGCTCTTCGCAATGCTAAAGGCTACGGAGGTAGAAATCAAGAAGGAGCATCAATGGTTGATGGTCAACAAGATCACTAGTTTCAAGAAGAGGGGCAAAGGGAAGAAGGGGAACTTCAAGAAGAACATCAAGCAAGTTGTTGCTCAAGTGAAGTAGCCCAAGTCTGGACCTAAGCCTGAGGCTGAGTGCTTCTAATGCAAAGGGACTCGTTACTGGAAGCAGAACTGCCACAAGAATTTGGCGGATAAGAAGGATGGCAAAGTGAAAGGTATATTTGATATACATGTTATTGATGTGTATCTTACTAATGCTCGCAGTAGCGCCTGGGTATCTGATACTGGTTGTGTTTCTAATATTTGCAACTCGAAACAGGGGCTATGGATTAAGCTAAGATTGGCTGAGGATGAGGTGAGGATGCGCGTGGGAAATGGTTCCAAAGTCGATGTGATCGCCGTCGGCACGCTATCTCTACATCTACCTTCGGGATTACTATTAGACCTGAATAATTCTTATCTGGTGCCAGCGTCAAGCATGAACATTATATCTAGATATTGTTTGATGTGAGACGGTTATTCATTTAAATCAGAGCATAACAGTTGTTCTATTTATATAAGTAATATCTTTTATGGTCATGCACCCTTGATGAGTGGTCTATTTTTACTAAATCTTGATAGTAGTGATACATATATTCATAGTATTGAAGCCAAAAGATATAAGTTTAATAATGATAGTGCAACTTATTTGTGGCACTGCCGCTTAGGTCATATTGGTGTAAAGTGCATGAAGGAACTCCATGCAGATGGACTTTTGGACTCACTCGATTAGAATCACTTGATGCTTGTGAACCATGCCTCATAGGCAAGATTACTAAGACGCCGTTCTTTGGAACAATGGTATGAGCAACATACTTATTGGAAATAATACATAAGTCTGAAACATAAGTCTACTTAACTAATGAGTGTTGATGCTCGTGGCGGGAATCGTTATTTTATAACCTTAACTAATGATTTGAGCAGATATGGGTATATCTACTTGATGAAACATAAGTCTGAAACATTTGAAAAGTTCAAAGAATTTCAGAGTTAAGTGGAAAATCATCGTAACAAGAAAATTAAGTTTTTACGATCTGATCGTGGAGGTGAGCATTTGAGTTATGAGTTTGGCCTTCAGTTGAAACAATGTTGAATAGTTTCGCAACTCACGCCACCTGGAACACCACAGCGTAATGATGTGTCCGAACATCGTGACCGTACTTTATTAGATATGCTGCGATCTATGATGTCTCTTACCAATTTACCACTATCGTTTTGGGGTTATGCATTAGAGACAGCTGCATTCATGTTAAATAGGGCACCGTCTAAAATATGTTGAGATGACACCGTATGAACTATGGTTTAGCAAGAAACCTAAGCTGTCTTTTCTTAAAGTTTGGGGTTGCGATGCTTATGTGAAAAAGTTTCAGCCTGATAAGCTCAAACCCAAATCAGAGAAGTGCATCTTCATAGGATACCCAAAAGAAATTGTTGGGCACACCTTCTATCATAGATCCGAAGGCAAGATCTTTGTTGCTAAGAGTGGATCCTTTCTAGAGAAGGAATTTCTCTCGAAAGAAGTGAGTGGGAGGAAAGTAGAACTTGATGAGGTCATTGTACCTTCTCCCGAATTGGAAAGTAGTTCATCATAGAAATCAGTTCTATTGATGCCTACACCAATTAGTGAGGAACTTAATGATGATGATCATGAAACTTCAGATCAAGTTACTACCCAACCTCGTAGGTCAACCAGAGTAAGTTCCGCACCAGAGTGGTACGGTAATCCTGTTCTGGAAGTCAAGTTACTAGACCATGACGAACCTATGAACTATGAGGAAGCGATGATGAGCCCGAATTCCGCGACATGGCTTAAGGCCATGAAATTTGAGATGGGATCCATGTATGAGAACAAAGTATGGACTTTGATTGACTTGTCTGATGATCGGTGAGACATTCAGAATAAATGGATCTTGAAGAGGAAGACGGACGCTGATAGTAGTTTACTATCTACAAAGCTTGAATTGTCGAAAAAAGGTTTTCGACAAGTTCAAGGTGTTGACTACGATGAGATTTTCTCACTCGTATCGATGCTTAAAAGTCTGTCCGAATCATGTTAGCAGTTGCCGCATTTTATGAAATCTCGCAAATGGATATCAAAACTACATTCCTCAATGGATTTACTAAATATGAGCTATATATGATGCAACCAGAAGGTTTTGTCGATCCTAAAGGTGCAAGCTCCAGCGATCCATCAATGGACTGGTGCAAGCATCTCGGAGTTGGAATATACGCTTCGATGAGTTTATCAAAGAATATAGTATTATACATACTTGTGTTGAAGCCTGTATTTACAAGAAAGTGAGTGGGAGCAGTACAGCATTTCTGGTAAGTATATGTGAATGACATATTGTTGATCGGAAATAACGTAGAATTTTCTGGAAAGCATAAAGGAGTGTTTGAAAGGAGTTTTTCAAGAAAGACCTTGGTGAAGCTTCTTACGTATTGAGCATCAAGATCTATAGAGATATAACAAGACGCTTGATAATTATTTCAATGACTACACACCTTGACAAGTTTTTGAAGTAGTTCAAAATGGAACAGTCAAAGGAGTTCTTGCCTGTGTTGCAAGGTGTGAAGTTGAGTAAAGACTCAATACACGACCACAGCAGGAAATAGAAAAAGAATGAAACGTCATTCCCTATGCCTCGGTCTTAGGTTCTACAAAGTATGCTATGCTGTGTAACAGACCTGTTGTGTACCTCACCATGAGTTTGGCAAGAGTGTACAATAGTGATCTAGGAGTAGATAACTGGACAGCGGTCAAAATTATCCTTAGAGGACTAAGGAAATATTTCTCGGTTATGGAGGTGATAAAAGAGTTTGTCGTAAAGAGTTACGTCGATGCAAGCCTTTTACACCGATCTAGATGACTCTAAGTCTCGATCTAGATACATGTCGAAAGTGGGAGCAATTAGCTAGAGTAGCTCCATGCAGAGCATTGTAGACATTTAAAATTTGCAAAATACATACGGCTCTAAATGTGACATACCCTTTGACTAAGCTTCTCTCACAAGAAAAACATGATCACACCTTAGTACTTTTGGGTGTTAATCACATAGCGATGTGCACTAGATTAGTGACTCTAGTAAAACCCTTTGGATATTTAGTCACATCAAGATGTGAACAAATCACATGGTGATGTGAACTATTGGTGTTGAATCACATGCCGATGTGAACTAGATTATTGACTCTAGTGCAAGTGGGAGACTGAAGGAAATATGCCCTAGAGGCAATAATAAAGTTGTTATTTGTATTTCCTTATATCATGATAAATGTTTATTATTCATGCTAGAATTGTATTAACCGGAAACTTAGTACATGTGTGAATACATAGACAAACAGAATGTCCCTAGTATGCCTCTACTTGCCTAGCTCGTTAATCAAAGATGGTTAATTTTCCTAGCCATAGACAGGTGTTGTCATTTGATGAACGGGATCACATCATTAGAGAATGATGTGATGGACTAGACCCATCTGTTAGCTTACCACTATGATCATTTAGTTTATTGATATTGCTTTCTTCATGACTTATACATGTTCCTATGACTATGAGATTATGCAACTCCCGAATACCAGAGGAACACTTTGTGTGCTATCAAACGTCACAATGTAACTGGGTGACTATAAAGATGCTCTACAGGTGTCTTCAATGGTGTTTGTTGACCTGGCATAGATCGAGATTAGGATTTGTCACTCCGTGTATCACAGAGCTATCTCTGGGCCCTCTCGGTAATGCACATAACTATAAGCCTTGCAAGCAATGTGACTAATGAGTTAGTTACAGGATGTTGCATTACGGAATGAGTAAAGAGATTTGATGGTAACAAGATTGAACTAGGTATTGAGATACCGACGATCGAATCTCGAGTAAGTAACATACGCTGACAAAGGGAACAACGTATGTTGTTATGCGGTTTGACTGATAAAGATCTTCGTAGAATATGTTAGAACCAATATGAGCATCCAGGTTCCGCTATTGGTTATTGACCGGATATGAGTCTCGGTCATGTCTACATAGTTCTTGAACCCGTAGGGTCCGCACGCTTAACATTCGATGATAATCGATATTATGAGTTTATGTGTTTTGTTGTAGAGAAGGTAGTTCGGAGTCCCGGATGTGATCAGGGGGGGGGGGGTTACTGGAACCCTCCGGGGAGTCAATGTGCCTTATTGGGCCTTAGTGGGAGAGAGGAGAAGGCAACCAAGATTGAGGGAGCGCCCCCCAAGCCCAATCCGAATTGGGTGGGGGGCCGCCCCCCCTTTCCTTCCCTCTCTCTCCCCCTCCTTTCTCTCCTACTAAAACTAGGGATGGGAAAATCCTACTCCCACCGGGAGTAGGACTCCCCCCTTGGGTGCGCCATGAGAGGGCCGGCCCTCCCCTCCTCCACTCCTTTATTTATGGGGGAGGGGGGCACCCCATAGACACACAAGTTGATTGTTTACCCGTGTGCGGTGCCCCCCTCCATAGATTTCCACCATAGACATATCGTTGTACAGCTTAGGCGAAGCCCTGCGTCGGTAACTTCATCATCACCGTCATCATGTCGTCGTGCTGATGAAACTCTCCCTCGACCTCAGCTTGATCTGGAGTTCGTGGGACGTCACCGATCTGAACGTGTGCAGATCGCGGAGGTGCCATACCTTCGGTGCTAGGATCGGTTGGATCGTGAAGACGTACGACTACATCAACCGCGTTGTCATAACGCTTCCACTTATGATATACGAGGGTACGTGGACAACACTCTACCCTCTCGTTGCTATGTGTCACCTACATGGATCTTGCATGTGCGTATGATTTTTTTTGAAATTATTGCGTTTCCCAACAGTTTCTGGGGGTGATGCCCTCCATGGCGCTTCTCCGCCACTTCTTCTGCCTTCGGGTCAATGGCGGCCATTGCTCGGGGTGCGCCAACTTCATCGCAGCCAATGGCAGCAACGTGATTTTGTAGGCCGGGAAGTAGGTGGAGGACTTCCAGAATAAGAGGATCTTCATGGACGCCAAGCGCTGCTACACTCTGCTGGAGCTGCCGACCGGGCTGCCGACGCCCCACGAAGGATGATCTCACAAGAAGCTCACCGGTACCCGGGTGGGGCAGTTGATGGAGAAGATGGTGGCCGATCAAAAGCCGGACGACCTGAAGGCGGAGAAGCTAATGGGAGCCATGATCATCAAGGAGTTCCTGACGCAGTGCCTGGCTCGGCTCCAGGCATGCTCGCACCCCCCGTGGATGCTCAATAGTGCGGAAGGCGACCTCCGGATGGGCCCGGACAACTTGTCCGACGAGGAGCTGAACAAGGCCGTGCAGACCTTGCTCGGGAAGGACCAGGGTTGCCCCCCGGATACCCATCTTCCGCTGTACCACCGCCCCGATAGAGAGAAGATTGCCGATGCCATGCCTGTCTTCGACGAGCGCGGGCTCGTGCCTCTGGAGCCTTCCCGGCCTCTGGGATCCCCAGTGACGTTGTCCTCCGGCGAGTCCGACAAGGAGGAGAGGGCGGACTCGGAGGCAACCCTGGAAAGAGCAGGGGAGACCTCTCCCCCGCACCAAACCGATCTCCTCCACGTCCTTTCTGACGATGATGACGCCGGTGCGCACCCGATCAAGGAGTAACCACACTCTGCTGGGGTCACCACGAGGTACAGGGGCACCCCTTCGAAGAAGCTGAAGCTGGTTGTCCCAAAGAAGGCCAGGTCGGCACTACTCTCCCGAGGCGACGTCTCTCCCTCGCCGCCAGCCACCACCATGGCAGAGCTGGCCATGCGCCCTTCTGCCCCTGAGGGCACGATGACCCCCATGCCAATGAAGCATGCGGGCCTCACGCTCCTGAAGAGGACGAGTGATTACGTCGCCACGTACCAGTAAGCATGTCGTCTTGTCTTTGCTTCCTGTTCTTGTCGTAGTGTCTTGACGTGTGCCTCCTCTGCGGCCAGGCCAACTGTCAGGACCCCGACTCAATGCCACATCAATCTAGCATGTAACACCTCATATCACTTTGCGGCCTCACGCACGGTATTCCCATGGGTGTCGCCTTACCTTTGCCCGGGACCATTTGCGTCTTTTGGCACACGTATATGATAGTGTCGCTAGCATCCATATGGTAAGGAGCCCGGGCTGACATGGCTAGTCGTAAACCCAAAGTGGCACAAACTTACAGGGACAGGCATCCATGACCCAGCATCGAACGTGTCGGTCATCAGCGAGTGAATCTAGGCTGTAGCACTGGGCTAGCAGGACTCCGGTGAACCGGGCTGTAGCGGGCTAACAGGACTCCGGTATTCATCGCGTGACATTTCCCTGAAGGGACAGACACAGGAACGAAGAAGGACACATGCCGGCCAGCCTAAGTGTTCCGGAGCAGTAGCAAGCTACCATGGCTCAGTGGAAACACTAGGAGACATTTCCCGGTAAGAGAGGCTACTAAGGATAAACAGCTAGATAGTCAGATCCCACACATACCAAGCATTTCAATAACATACACACAATATGCTCGATATGTGCAAACACAACATGGCATCACAACATGACTCTACGACTCAAATATTTATTAGGCTCCGAGGAGCGAGATATTACAAACATGGGTCTCATGACCCAACAATCAGAGCATACAAGTCAAAGCACATGCGGAAGCTTAACATGTCTGGGGACAGACATCTATAAATGAAAAGGCTGAGAAGCCTGACTATGTACCAGATCCTGCCGAGGGCACAAGATCGTAGCTGAGGTAACAAGCTAAACATCGAAGTTCACGCGGAACTACTAGTGAGACTGAAGTCTCTCTACAAAAACATAAAATAGGCAAACTTGAGTACAAATGTACCCAGCAAGACTTACATAAGATCTATCTACATATGCATCATTATCAACAAAGGGGGTGGTGGAGTTTAACTGCAGCAAGCCAGCTTTGACTCGGTGGCTAACCTGAACTACGACTGCAAGTAACTCTTTTGAGGTGGCGCACACGAGTCCACATATTCACCATATCAATACACCACTATGGATCCGCTCTCGTCTCCCTACGAGAACGCCATCCATAGCACTCACGCTTATCTTGTGTATTTTAGAGTATCCACTTTCACTTGTCTATGAACTATGCAAGGGGTCCAAGTTTCCATATCCGAGGAATCCGGCTATTCGAATAGATAATGATAACCCTGCAGGGGTGTACTTCTTCACACACGCTTTCGCCACTTATCGCCCTGTACACGTCATGTACCTCGGCAACCTTCAAGCGGAAGCCGGGCGAGGGAGTCAGCCACGACCTGACTAACCGAACAAGTCTCTAGTCCAGGTTTATCGCCTATTCGGGCTCCATCCGCAAGGAGATCCGGCCGGGGTGTCGCTCACGGCCCCAAACGATGTGAGCAGGGTTCCCAAGCCCACCTCGACGGGTGGATCTACGCTTGGTACACCGTGCCACTGTGCCTAGTCTGTCCCAAGCCCACCTGTACCGGGTGCCACTTGGTAGACTACTAACACTACCTACAAACACCAGAAACTAGTTGCAACTCCTGGACAAAGATCAAGTTGATTAATAAGTCGAGAGAGCTTGGACCGCCCGGAGCCCAATGTGTGGGAGTAACTGATCATGGATCACAAACACAGAACTCAATTCCTGAGGTCGGCTGCAATGAGACAACCCACCATGTACTCCTACATGGCCTCTCACCGCTACCTTTACCAAATCGTGTTCACACACTTAGCTCACACACAGTAGGACATGTTCACACACCTCTGATTCATCCCCGATGAATCAGACCTGACTCAACTCTAAGCAGTAGCAGGCATGACAAACAAGCATGAATGAGTAGGCACAATAGGGCTCAAACAACTCCTACTCATGCTAGTGGGTTTCATCTATTTACTGTGGCAATGACAGGTCATGCAAAGGATAAAGGGGTTCAGCTACCGCAACATGTAACAAATATGTCGTTGTTGTCCTAATGCAGTAAAAGAGAGCAGGAGCGGGAGAGTGGGATTTTATCGGAATGAACAAGGGGGGTTTTGCTTGCCTGGCACTTCTGAAGATAATATAGCTCTTCATCGGTGTCATCAATCACATCGTCGGTATCACGTCTATCGAAAGGGGGCAATCACCGGCAAACAAGGAAAAACACAATCAATGCAATGCGACAATATGATGCATGCTATGACATGGCAATATGAATGGGTTTTGGGCTAATGCACTTAGCTATGATTTAAATGAAGTTGGTTTGAATACATGATTCAAATTCCAACTCCATATATGGTTATTTAAATGCCCTTTATTTGTTTTGTCCAAAACAGAGGACAAACATTGTTCAAACAGGCATGAAAATGGTACAGATGGATTCCTCGAATTTTTCTGATAATTTTTCATATATAAATTATTTAATTTGGAGTTACGGTTGAATTTCTATGATTTTTAGAAGTTTATACAATTTTCTGGAATTTCCGGAATTAAATTAAATCCAGAAAATGATTTATGGCGTCAGCACCACGTCACTGTGACGTCAGCACAGTCAACTGGGCGCCCCAGGTCAAACCTGACCAGTGGGGTCCACTGGTCAGTGACACAGTGCTGACTAGTGTCGTTGACAGGTGGGGCCAGGTCAACGGCCACGTCAGCAGAGTCAATGCTGACGGGTGGGTCCCACTGCTTATGAACTAATCTAAACAGAAAATAAAACTAACCTAAACAGGTGCAAGGGCCCACATGGCAGTGGCTTTAGGGGGGGTTAGTTAGTGCGTCATTAGCGCTAATGGTGGTGCCACGTCAGCATCGCCGGATTAAGCACCGGCGACCACATCTCGCGGCGGAGGCTCGCCGGAGTTGCTCGGGCTCGCGCTACAGGCGGCGGTTTGCGACGCGGTTGGGTCCTACGGAGAGCTGGGCTCGTGCGCAACCAATGGAGCAAGCCAGATGAGCTGGGGTTAGATGTGGCATCGGCAGCGGCGAGGGAGGCGGCGGCCGGAGTTCGGCCAACGGCGGGTTAGGCGATGCAGGGCGCTAGGGGAGGCGTTGGTGCGTGCTACGTGCTCCTGGTGAGGTGTGGAGCACGGTGGTGTGCCCGGCTTCGAGCCACAGTGGCTCTGGCCACGACGGTGACGAGGCACGGCGGCGGCAAGCTTCGGCCGTGGTGGAAGATGGAGCTAGGGGACGGGAACAGAGGGAGCGAGCAAAGAGGAGGCAGCAGGAGCTCACAGGGAGAACGATGAGGTGGTCAGCGAGCTCGGGGGCGTCTTCGGTGCTGCGAATCGAACAGCGGCGGTCGCCGGCCGTGGCGATGAAGATGGCGGTGATGGCGTGGCTTCAGGGCACCCGGCGTCGCGTGCGTCGTGGTAGAGCTTCCCGGATCCAAGGCGGAGCTCGTGGGCTAACTGGCTGGGCGTGGGGATGCTGGTGGCTCCGGTGGTGCTCGTCGGCGGTCTCGGGTGCGTCCGGGGATGAGCGAGGGAGAGAGACAAAGGAGGGAGAGGGGTTGCAGCGGGTGAGGGAAAAGAGCGAGGGGACACAGGGCGTCGTCGTGGCGTTGCTAGGAGGGCCGGGGAAGCAGGAGGTGGCCGGGGCGGCGTCGGCGCTCGCCACCGAGCTGCTTCGGTGCGAGGGGAGGAAGACGACAGGGGGGAAAGCGGCGGTGGGCTGGGCCGCTGGAGGAGCTGGGCCGGCTGGGCTGCCAGGTGAGCAACAGGTAGGTATTCTGCTCTTTTTTAGCTTTTCTTCTGTTTTGTTTAATTTACTTCCTTTTGCCACTGTTTCTAAATAAACAAATTCAAAGACAGTGACAAAATTCCCCTGAACATTTTATTTAGCACAATGGAATTATACCAAAGCACATAAAAATGTTTCAGTTATTTGAACATATATTCAGTAATATTTGGATATAAGTTCAAATTCAAAATAGTATTGATTTGAGTTCAAAGTCCCAAAATAATTCCTTAAAAATGTTCTTAAATTTTGGTTTGATATATAGCTCTTGCCAAAATTCTCAAACATTGCAAAAGGACATCTTGGAACATAGAATGAGATTTCTAGGGATCTTTGCCCTGCTTTTAATTAAGTTTTTGAGGCTTTCAAAATTCCTCAATTCAAGTTTCAAAAATATAGACATGATGCACACATGAAGCAAGCATAGGTCAGGCCAGAACTAGGGATGTGACACCAACACCGATGGCGAAGAAAAAGAAGGAGGGGGGCAATACCGCCGAGGCCAAGCAGCTTGCCGTGGCCGCGCCACCTCTGGTGCAGAAGGATGGGGCTGGCCCGTGCACTACCGTGGCTGGGTCATCCTCTAGAGGCTCCGAGCAGGCTCAGGAGGAGGCGACCTTGGCGGCCAGGCTGGCTCCGGAGGTGCCCGTCCTTAGCTCGCCTGCTGAGGTTACGAAGGCTTCGGAGCCCCCAACCCTCTCTGCCGATGCTGCTTTCCCGGTCCTGGCGCTGGCGCCGTCTCCTCCCCAGTCCATCTCGCTGCTGAACTGTGGTCCTTCTGCCACGCCCGGTGCTCTGGAGGAGGCTCGCTCCGCATTGGACTAGCTTCGGGACGATATTTAGGGCCCCGACCTACGCATGGCGTCGGGGCACCTCTAGTTGATCTCAGGATGGCTTCGGGCCGATGCGTCTATGGGGGCGGCCTGGGGCTAGGCCGTGGCGGCCTCAGAGGAGGGCGATCAGGTAGCCGGCCTAGCCACGGCTAACGACGCGCTGTTGAAGGACGCCAAGGCCATCGGGGAGCACTGCCGAGGAGCGGAGGCCGAGCTGAAGAGCCTCCGTGGGAGGCAGGCCGCTGAGGCCTGTTGGCTTGAGGTGTGGGAGGAGGAGCTGAAGGCCCGAGAAACTGCAGTTGCGACCGTGACACTGAACTGGAGCAAGCGGCCCAAAATCAGGCCGCGGAGCATGGCCGCCTGGAGAAGTTGAAGGAGGAGGTGGAGGCGAAGAAGGCCTAGCTGGAGGCCAAGGCAAAAATTCTTGCCGAGGGGTGTGCCACCTTTGACTCCCTCGAGAAGAGGTCCGGCAAGGCACTGCATGATCTCTACGGGAGGGGGTTGAAGGAGCCATTGATTACTATGGAGGACGGCCCCGCCGAGCTGCTCCCCCAGCTTGTCACGGCGCTCGAGGGCTTTGTCGTTGGGGTTGGCCCCATGGTGGAAGGAGAAGCCCGCGCGCTTTGCACCTCGGCCATGACGCGCGTCTTCAGCCACCTCCATCTTCGTGACCCTAGCTTCGACTTTGGTGCCTTGCTTGAGCCTGTGGACCCTGAGCGCTGCACCGCCGCTGCCGAAGCCGTGGAGGCCCTGCTGCAGAAGTTCCTTGTCATCGACCCCGCGACCACGACAGATGGCGCCATCGACCCCACGACCCACTACAAAAAAAAGACACAACCGTGACATTTTGGGCTGAACGGAATTTTTTCTGTCATACATATGACACTTCTATGATGATAATTGTGACAAAACCCGGTATTATCATAGATGTGGTGGGCTCCTACTTCTATGAGAAAAAATCATGACAGAAAATGGGCTTTTCGTCGTGGGCGGTCCGGAGACGCAGCTGCATGACATTCTTTCGGCCGTCCATGCCGGAAAACACCGTGGTAGAAGCGATGGCGAGGAAAATTTTGGGGAGTTCCCGGTTACGGTGGGAGGTCGGGGGCCGAGCGATGCGGGTTTCTCTCGTACACGTACACGCATGTGTGTGAGGCGTTGGCTCTAACTGAACCCGAGCGAGGCGTTGGGCTCTAACTGAACCCGAGCGATTGCACTGCAGGCTACGTGTTACTGAATCCGAGCGATCGATCGATGGCTGTTAACTGAACCCGATCGAGCGATTCCTTTGCTAGTGCTGCTAACTGAAGCCAATC
>NC_041380.1:188458671-188459845 GCF_002162155.2 Triticum dicoccoides | reverse complement strand
CTCTTGATGAACAGGACCCCGTGGTGTGGAGGGCTGGATGAACAGTAGACGGTGGAGGGGTCCCCGTGGAGGGGTGGTTGAACTGGCCCCCGTGGTGTGGAGGGCTTTATGACCAGTAGATGGTGGAGGGGAGGTTGAACAGTAGCCGGTGGAGTAGCGCGCGGTGGAGGCTGGATGAACAGGAGCCCATGGAGGCTGGAGGAGGTCAACGGTAGCCCGTGGAGGCTGGAGGAGGTCGACGATGGAGATGAACAGTATCCCATGCAGTCCCGTTTTGCGGTACGCCACACCCCTCCTGATGAAAAGGACCCCCGTTTCGACCGTAGGAGGTCCGTTTCATCCGTTTCGTCTGTTTTGTGGTACGCCACACCCTTCCGGGTCAACAGGACCCCTGTTTCGACCGTAGGAGGTCCATTTCCTCCGTTTTGCGGTACGCCACACCCCTCCCGATCAACAGGACCCCCGTTTCGACCGTAGGAGGTCCGTTTCCTCCGTTCTGCGGTACGCCAGGCCTCGTTTCCATCGCGTGTTCCGTCCAAGCACTCCCGATGAACATGACCACACATTCCGTTTCGACCCAGTCGGTTGGCTCCCACGCATTCCGTTGCCTCCCGATGAACAGGATGCATTTCGTTGCCTCCCGATGAACACGGCGTATTCCGTTGCCTCCCCATGAACACGACGCATTCCGTTGCCTCCCCATGAATACGACGCATTCCGTTGCCTCCCCATGAACACGACGACGACGTTGTTTCTCCGTTCCGACCCAGCCATGTAAACGAGCCTTGGTCGTACGTATGCGCGAGTAGGCGTTCGAGACCCTGCCCGTTTGTACACATATGTGGCCATATTTTCTTTCTTGCACCCTGGCCGCTGTACGTACATTTACATGCTACATGCACGCCTCTACTACGACACGTGCGCGCCTCTACATCGACCAGTATGTACGTACACATTCGCGACCAGAATCACAACGCTACGTACACTTCGACCAGGTGGGCCCCGACTGTCAGGCACTTCCTTGCCTGCGAAGATGTAGCTGGTGGGTCCCAGCAGTCAGGGGGGCAAATCGTTTTGTTTTGTTTTGCCCGGACGCACTTCCTTGCGTGCGAAGGTGTAGCTGCTGGGTTCCAGCAGTCAGGGGGGCGAATCGTTTTTTTGCCCGGACGCACTT
>NC_041380.1:188437552-188458502 GCF_002162155.2 Triticum dicoccoides | reverse complement strand
CAGGGGGTCGAATAGTTTTTTTCCCGGACGCACTTCCTTGCGTGCGAAGATGTAGCTCGTGGGTCCCAGCAGTCAGGGGGCGAATCTTTTTTTCGCGAAATATGGTGGTCCGTCCGGTGGGTCCCCGCTGTCAGGTGGAAGAATAATTATTTTGCGCGTAATAAGGAGGCACTTCCTTGCGGCTGCCGTGGACCCAGCTGTCAGCCTCTCCATGTACAGTCCATGTCTGATGGAAGTCGTTCCTTGACCACGTTGACCACGCCGCGCCGAGAGCACCAGGGCGATGGATGACGGCGAGGCCTAGGATGAGGACGACGCGGACCCAGGGAAGACGCGGCAGTGGATACACACACGGAGAGGAGTATGAGGGTTCACTGGTTCGGCTGCGCTGCCGTCACCGCATAATAACAGGGGGTGTGGGTGAGTAGAGGGATGGCCTGGCCAGCGGTGGGAGTAGTAGGGGGCGGTGAGGCCTCCACGGGAGCACAGCCGGCCACAGGAGGCAGGAGCAGGCGGCACAACCGGCGCTGCTTTGCGCGGCTGGAGCAAGAAGACTAGAGGTTGAAGAAGCGCGATGGCTGTTGGATGGACATCATACTATCACTGCAGCTAGAATCGTTTATATTTACTAAGTTGACAACGCCCTTGGTACGTCAACTTAGTAGGCCCACAGGTCATCTTCAGAAACAATGCGCCCCAGATGTCAGGGGGAGGAATCATTTTTTGGGCGGGTGAAGCTAGAATATCCGAGATTGAAGAAGAACCACGGCATCCATTGGATGGACATCCAACGGCCACTTCTGCTAGAACCGTGTGTTGACTATAAGTTGACAAAGTCTTGCATACGCGTCAACTCTGTTTTTTTAGGGGACACGTCAACTTAGTAAGGCCAGAAGTGTGTGGCAGAGAACTTATAGCCCATTTGAGATTTGTAAGAATGTGTAGCTCATTTTTTAATTCTAATGGAATTTACTACAGCCAATTTACACTTTGTTAACAGTACAGCCCATTTCAACCAACCGTTCAAAACTGAATTCAATAAAATTTCCCACATTTTGATGGGATACGAAATATTTTTATCCCGAAATTTCTCAGATTAAATACAATTTCAATATAAATTTATATTACGTAAAAATCCAATGAAACATTGCGCTTGCAACAATTAATGAAATTAAAATTTTCAATATCCAAAAATAATATTTTATAAAGTAATCACGCGTTTGGTGCATTTTTTATATTTACTGCCCAGCTTTTATAATTACATCCCAGTTATTATTTCTTAAAGCCCATTTTCTTTTTAAGCCTAATGCATCCCTCCTAGGAAAGATTTGCAGCCCAGCAGGGCAGAGAATAACAACTTGACCTTGCCTGGGTTTTCCTAAAAAAGTATAGCTGGGCTAGCCATTTTCAGCTTGAAAAAAATTAATATCTGGGCTGGATATCTGGCCTAGGCTAGACGGGCCACAACCCGCCTAGTTAATACCTGCAGCGATGTTTTCGTTGTTGTTCAGAGGAGAAAAATTAATATTTGGGCTAAACATCGAAAAACTCTGAAGTGCTCACACCTCAAAAAGACAAATACTGATCGAGCTGCTTGGTCCCAGCTGTCGGCCGCTTCTTGTGCAATTCTCTCGTTTATTGACTACTACATAGGTTGACAATGGTGTGGGACCGTGATGTCAGGAAACCAGGAGCAAGCAAAATAAATTATAGTTATATATATATATAATAAGGAGGCACTTGCGTACGTGAGGCTATGGACCTGGTGGGTCCCCATTGTCATCCTCTCCAAGTAAATTCATCTCCTCGCCCACGCGTGCTTTCCGCCCGAAACAGTCAGCGCCGCCCGCCCCACTTCCCGGTGCAAGCGATTGCTCCGCCTTCAAGCGACACAAGTGCCGTCCGTCCGTCCATCTGCCGCCAACATTAATGATACGCGATTGCCGAGGCGGCTACTCCGGCACCACACGTCCGTCCCTCCGCTCGTCCACCATTGCTATATAAACTGCTGCGCCGGCCATAGCCGCAGTCATTCGCATCCATTCCATTTCTCCTATCCACACCAATACTGCCCACCATGGCTTCCTCGTGCTCCAGTGCTCTTCTGGACGGGCGGACGATGGACCACAAGGAGATGGCAGCCATTGCTGCCGACCGGCTAGCCGGCAGGCATCTGGAGGACGACGATGTCCCAATGGAGAACGTGGTAGTCGACGATCCGGCGCCAACCCCCTCCTCCGCGCCATCCTTGCCGGTGCATTGCACCATGACCATCGGCAAGGCCTATGCCCAATATATGGACAGGGTGAGGCAGATGCATGAGGAGCAGTTCCGGGAGGCGCAGGCCGACATGGCCTACAACCACCATCTCCTCCAGGGGCACCTGCAAGTGGAGGAGAAGATCACCGCGGAGCAGGCGGAGCAGGAGGCTCCGCCCGCAAGGGCCGCCTCGAGCGCTAGCGGTACCGCATGCAGGTGGCGGAGGCTCCGGCCGCCTACAAAGAGGCTAGCAAAGAGGGCGATGAAGAGGGCGAGGCACTGTTTGGCGAGACCGAGGATGAGGCAGAGGACAATGTCGGATCCAACGAGTCCCCGCTCCACTGGCGTCGACGAGGCCCTGCTCCGCCGAGGCCCCACGGCGCCAACAACAAGGCAGAGGACACCGCCGGCTCCGCCGAGGCCCCGCCCCACCAACAACGAGGCAGAGGACATCACCGACTCAGCCGAGGCCCCACCCTGCCGGCAATGTTGGGGATGATTTCAACCGGTTCGCTGAGGAGCCGCCCGCCGGCAACAAGATAGAGGACATCGCCGGCTCCACCGAGGCCCCGCCCCGCTGCCAATGAGGCCCCGCCACACAGAAAACGAGGAAGAGTAGAACACGGTAGGTCACCGCCGCTCGGGTCCAAGTAAGGCCACCGCTGCTACCCTCCGGTTGAAGCCAAGCTAGGCGGGTTGACCATTGATGGCCGATTAGCTTCTTGGCGGCGACGTGGAGTCGGAGAGCTGCACTGGAGAAGAACGCTGCTTTACTTAACTGCTAGTGAAGTTGGCTGACTAACACGTGGGCCCAACAGGCCACATGTCAGTTATGCAACTACACATGCAGTTAAGTCACTGAAGCTTCTGTTCGGCTCAGCGGGACACAGGTGGGTAGCTTCGGTTAATTAATTATACCTCCAGTGCACCCCTTTTATTGGAAGAATATATGAAATGTAATGAAATCCGGCATGTTTATATGAAATCCGACCATGTATGAATGAATTTATTTCTATTAGTTCGAATTCCTGTATCACTGGCATTGGATGAACATGCAAAACAATATGTACTAACATTATTCCCAGGGTGATCACCTCGTTTGCAGTAGTTTCACATGTACTCCCTCTGGTCCTTTCTAGCCTGCATACAAGTTTTGTCTGGAGTCAAAGTATCTCTACTTTGACCAATCTTATACAAAAAAGTATGCACTTTCACAATGTGCGAAGTAAAAAGGAACATAATGAGTACAAAGAGTTTGAGAAGCTTTTTAGCATTTATGTACATTGCAATCAAACACACAGGCCTGACAATTCATAGAGAACATTCAAAACAATCGATGATTATGCATCTCAGCGACTGACATGTCAGAGGCAATATTTACTTCACAACTAAAGAATAAAGAAAAAATTGATCGACGCTGCTGACAGCAAAGGGCGTCCCATTCAAAAATATCAAACGCATGTCTTGCTAAAATCAATGAGCAAAATTTGACAAGGTTGTCCCATTCCAAAATATCAAATGCCTATGATTGTGGAATTGGCAGGGTTTTCCATCAGTTCGGACATTGACATGGCACCTCGTGCTAAATAAACCAGCTATTCTTTTTGTGCAGTTCCACCAAAATCAACCAAATTTGCGCATAGCTTGTATGATTTTGCCCTTATATGTTGCAACGCCTTGAACTTATCGGCACCTCCTTTCTTTTGGTGAAAATGAATGATTCGATGTATTCATGAACATTTTGTGCAGTTCCCATTGAAATCAAGGTGAGCACCCCTGTTTGCACAAATACAAAAAAGTGATTAGTATAAAGCAAACTGTACTATGAATTGATAGTTTCAACAAGCACATACATGGTCCATGTAGAGCACACTATTAGAAAAATGGAACTCACCAGAAAGAATCCTAGAACAACATTGTACTCGCGCATCACAGCAAAAAAATGGAGATTTGTCAGTGCTTCTGAGCCGAAGTTAGTTTGGTCTTGTGGGGAGTAATGTAACCATCCTTCAAATGCTCCTTATGATGAGAAGATAGACAGGGCTTCTTCATCCTGGCATAATCGGAACTTGTCACTTCATGTACTCCATATTCTTCTTCAGAGGAAGATGATCCTGTTGTGCAAAGACAAGAGGACTACTAAATGCTAGCATCCCTGTTTGCTCGAAAAAAGGAAAGGAAATATTTAAAACAACACAGACGAAGCACTTCTCAAGGACAATACCACTTTTTCATGACAGTATCTAAACAGTAGCACAACACCAATAGAGATGACAAAGCTCAACCATATGGATGAAATCAGTGGGCGAGTACCAACCTTTGTCAGGAGGCTTATTATGTAGAGCATACAGATGAAGCACTTCTCCGGAACCATCTATTGCTATCTACGGTGGTGGCCATTGTCGGTGTCAAAACCGGTGGATCTCGGGTAGGGGGTCCCAAACTATGCATCTAAGGCGGATGGTAACAGGAGGTAGGGGACACGATGTTTACCCAGGTTCGGGCCCTCTTGATGGAGATAAAACCCTATGTCCTGCTTGATTGTTCTTGATGATATGAGTATTACAAGAGTTGATCTACCATGAGATTAGAGAGGCTAAACCCTAGAAGCTAGCCTATGGTATGATTGTTGTTGTTGGTCCTACGGACTAAACCCTCCGGTTTATATAGACACCGGAGAGTCGGTTACAAGGAAGGAGATCTACATATCCGTATTGCCAAGCTTGCCTTCCACGCCAAGGAGAGTCCCATCCGGACACGTGACGAAGTCTTCAATCTTATATCTTCATAGTCCAACAGTTCGGCCAAAGGATATAGTCCGGCTATCCGGATACCCCCAAATCCAGGACTCCCTCAGTAGCCCCTGAACCAGGCTTCAATGACGATGAGTCCCGCGCGCAGATTGTATTCGGCATTGCAAGGCAGGTTCCTCCTCCGAATACTTCATAGAAGATTTTGAACACGAGGATCGTGTCCGGCTCTGCAAAACAAGTTCCACATACCACCGTAGAGAGAATAATATTTCCATAAATCTAATCTGCTGACGTACCCCGTAGTGTGACATCACACCACAGCCAGGTCTTTATTGGAATCGTTTTTCATAACCAATCTCCACGTGTTTCGCGAGGCGGTTTTCTTGGCACGTCTTGTCGAAGCAGAGATCGTGTCCCCTTTATTAAAGGATTCTCATCAATACGGATGTGGGTAACCCAACCATGCCTATTGGTAGGACTCCTAGATCTTAGGCAAGTCCCAAACGACCACGAGGAGGACGCTTGATATTCACCCTGTTTATAAAGGGGACAAGGCTTTTTCTATTTTCCTGCTCGTGCTCAAACAAATCCTTCCCCCACCTCGAGATCTAACACCCAAAACTCAGGTCAGGTGCTTCGGACCTTCAACTATGTCCGGATCCAACCTTGAAGGTCGGTGGATGCCTTCCTCCATCACGGAGGAGGACATCAAGAGGTTGAGAGAGGCCAGATATCTGACCGCCGAAATTTCGCATCGGCTGCCCGCCCGAGGGCAGGTCGTCCCTACTCCCGAACCCAACGAGAGCATCGTGTTCATCTCCCACTTCCTCCGAGGACTAGGCCTCGCTCTGGATCGCTTTGTTAGGGTTCTTACATTCTATTACGGGCTAGATTTTCACGATCTGGCCTCGGATTCCCTTCTTCACATCTCGACATTTATTGTCGTATACGAGGCCTTCCTCCGCATTACCCCTCACTTCGGCATGTGGCTCAAGACCTTCGATGTGAAGCCGAAGATGATCGAGGGGCAACACACAGCGTGCGGAGGCGCTTTAATAAGCAAAATTCCTAATGCTCCATGGCCCAAGAGTTACTTCCCAGAGGTGTCCGGATTGTGGCAGCGGGAGTGGTTCTACATCACAACTCCCTGAAGTGCCAAGTGGGTAGCTGCCCCCACCTTTCGCTCAGGCCCCTCACCACAACTGATGTCATGGATCAGCAGGGGGGTGAGCCGGGTCCAGCCAAGGACATGCCAATACTGCAAAGCCGTATCCGAGATCTCTTTGAGAGAGATTTCAGTCTGGGTATGGTAGTGCAAGTCATGCTAGTTCGTCAAGTCCAGCCTTGCAAATGCCAGCCCCTTCACATGTGGGAATTCAACCCGGAAGGACCGCGAGCTATTCAAAATTTCCTCGGCATGACGCACGAAGAGATGTACAAATTGTTCTTCGAACCACAAATAATGTGTCCGGACATCATTGAGGATGCAAGTCTGAGCTGCAATCGCCCGGATACCCAAGTAGCCCCGCATCCGAACACACTGTTCGTTTATTTATCGCAACATTGCCCTAAAAAAGCCGCTCTTTGACCCAGGATTGGATAGCGAAGGCAAAGTTGATCAGGTGTTCGGCCCCCCTCCCAGAGACCTCACCAAATCCCGTGCTAACCAAGATGCTGGAGATCGCGCCTTATCAAGCGCCCTCAAGAGAAGATAAAGGGGGGAACAAGAAGGCTGGCGCCTCCACGAAGGAGGTTAGCCGGGGGGAGGAACTGAAACTTCATCTCCCCAGGGACGGAAGAGAACTGCCTCTAAGGACCCGGAGACAATGGCCTCCAAACGGGGGAAGAAATCTCCGCCGGAGGGTCCTGCCCTGGGGGATACCCTGGCCGCACTATGCCCTCAAGGGGATTAGCCCTCCACCGAGATGTAAGAAAAAGGGTAAATGAAAATATCTCGCTTTACCTCTGAGGAAAATAACCGAGGCATTTATCTTGCAGTTCGGATATTAGCCCTTCTCAGCAGAGCTCGTCTTCAGGGGATCTTCTTCCAGAGATGATGGAGAGCGAAATGCCTCCCCCTACCATACCGCCTCATCAGGCGGGCGACCCCGAGGTGTTATCACGGAGGGTTTCTCCTAATCCGAAAAGGCCAGAAGGTAATCCTATGGCCACCCGAAGTCCTCAGTATCCGTCTCTTGAAGAGGGAAATCGAAAGAGTCCGACACCATCTGGTGTACGGTCGGACGTACTGAGGGATCTGCTAGAGCAAGCGGCTATCTCAGAAGAGCACCGCACGTTGATGGGTACGGTGATTGAAAGGATTTCGTCCGTCGAATGCGGGTTGCATGAAGCCTTTATGAGTCTACTGACGGGTTTTGAGGTACGTGAAATGATGTACATTTTCGACAGTACCGCACATTTTTATATGTGCCCTGTGTAGATAGTAGCCCCTGAGACTCTGGTTGTCATTGAAAACGGCGGCAAATAGAGGATCATAGTCCCAGGTGATAACCAAACCGCCTTTATGCACAGGTGGTTGAAGCTCCGGTGGCTAGCCGGACTGATGGGTTTGCCGAACTAAAGCGGCAGCTGGATGCGGCAGATGCCGACATCATGCTTGTCAACAAGCGGTTTGGCGAGGCACAGGGTCAGTGATTTTTCTGGTGATCGTCACATAGTAAGAGCAGCATGATGCCAGTATCTTTAATATGTTGTGACTGCAGATGGTACTGCCACCGGGGAGACCCTTCGGGCGGAGCTTGCCCGAGCCCAGGAGCAAGTAAGGAGTAGCAATGCGGCCGCTTTAAAGGCGGCCGAGGGATTAAGGGCTGAAAAGGCCGCACATTGCGAGAGCAAAGAAAAAATTGCCAAGATGGTCGAGGAGTTAAAAGATGCTACTGACCGTTACCGGCTTCTTGAAGAAGAAAACCGAGTGAAGGCGACTGACCTGGAGAAGGCCCGGGTGGCTGCCAAGGAAGCCCGCTCCAAAATTAGAGCGACAAAGGAGGAGCTGAATAAAGCTGCGGATATCATTTATGGGAAGCCCTTATTGTTGCGGACTAAGTTCGGAGATCCTAAATATTCTCCTCTAGACCGGCTATGGAGTTCGGCGAACGAGTACATGGATTTGGCTGCGAGTGCTGCTGATGCGGCCGAGTACTTCAAGGATCAGAATGGTCCTGAAGTGGAGAAGTTGCTCTAGTCACAGTTTCACGCTCCAGCCCATCCACTGTTGCTGAATGAGCGATTGACCGATTGGGCCGAGCACCATAGATTACCCAGACTTGCCATGAGGTCCGTTGTGGATCATCTGTGGCCAGGAGGGCCAAGGCCGAATAGCTACTTTAGCTTAGTGCAACAATTCCTTGGTGTTGTGCCACGCATTGATGCTATAAAGAGGTCGGCGTGCATAGAAGGCCCGTGTTAAAACATACTTGGCGGAGATGGATTCCACCACTGTTGCGGTACAGGGTTCGGCCATAGGCCGAGTGGCTGCCGAGCACTACTTTGAAGAAGCTCTTCAAGGCGCTCGTTCGACAGAGGCTCAGTGCTCAAAGAATATTATGTTTAAGTGATATGTATTCCCATTGTAAAAACAATGTTTTATTGAGTTTACCAAGGCTGTATTTATACTTTTGCCCGAAAGTACTATGATGCCTCATGTGCGGCCGTTAACGTATATATGTATATAACCTAAAAGATGGCAGTCGTCGGCTTCAACCCCCACGCATATAATGCGGGGGTGTTCGCAGAAGACGCATTTTCACACTTGATCCAATGTCTTGGTCCATTAAGGAGGTGATAGCATAGCGAACTATGCAATCGGACTATAATGCTTTAACACTTTCACTTAGCCAGAGGAGTTTGATAGTGGGGCTACTATATAGCCCCCCGTGGCTCTGCGCTCATCCGAATTCGGGGCGCATACATGCCTGGCCGGAAAATGGCCCTTCGTTAAGGCAGAGGAATCCTGAAGATTCTGCTAGGTCATCGAGTGGTTGACCAGTCTCACGCTATATCATGACAGTCAGTTTTCGGCTTCCTCTATTGAGGTGCTCGTCTGGATGAACCAGGGCACAATCGCAGTAGTTCTCCGGGTGCCGCCTTAGCCGATAGAGCAGAACGTAAGGCAGCAAAACACAGGAGCCGGGCAAACCCAACATTGGACCGAACACATGATTCAGAGCTGATGCGTATAAGGCCAAACTTGTGACGCCGAACACTCCCTAAGGAATTCGGTCTTTATGATATAAACCAGGCTTAAACAGTGCCCTTTGTAATAAGCCCCTAGTGTCTAGGTACGTGCAATATTATGATGTGGCCACATGCTAATACGTCAGCATCCTTCTCAATTGTACTGAGAATTCAGGGGATGTGTATCAACAAGAGATAATAAAAAAGGTTTACGTAGGGTCTTAATCTAAAAAGAATCCTTGGAACGGGTCCCTACTACACGTCTGCGCCTGTGTCTCCGTTGTGCCGTATCCTGGACGGGTGTAGCACGAGGTCATCTGTAAAAGAGAGGAACTTAGTTGAAAAGTTGTCGTGCAAAAAGGTAGGTTATACTAAATAAACCATGTATAGTTCAACATGAGTAAGGTTGAGCCTAATTGTCACTTGTTTACACACGTTGAGCCCCTTGTATTGTTAAAGGGGTATAGCTGCACTAGACTTGTCTAACCGTGTCTGTGGTCTTAACGACCTGTCAGATGCTCAAGTTGGTGAGGTCGTCTAGTGTGCGGCTGCCAAGGCGGCCGCACGGTCTTCTGCGCACAAGGAGCGGTCAATATTTCCATTTACTGTAATGATGCCACATGGACCGGGCATCTTAAGCATGAGAGAAGTGTAATGCGGTATTGCATTAAAGCGAGCGAAAGCTTCGTGTCCGAGTAGTGCTTGATAGCCACTTTGGAATGGAGTGATGTGGAAGGTTAAATTTTTGCTGCGGAAGTTATCGGGAAAGCAGAATATAACCTCTAGTAGCAGGGAGCCCGTGCAATGGGCTTCTGGGCCTGGCGTTACTCTTTTAAAGGTAGTATTGCTATGGCTAATTTTTGTTGGGTGTATCCCCATTTTGCGGACTGTGTCCTGATATATCAGGTTTAAGCTACTCCCGCCATCCATCAGGACTCATGTGAAGTGGTATCCGTCAATTATCGGGTCTAACACCAAGGCAGCCCATCCTGCATGTCTAATACTTGCCGAGTAATCTCGATGGTCAAAGGTGATTAGTTGGGATGACCAGTGGCAGAACTCTGCGGTGATAGGCCCTGGGGCATGTGTCTCTAGGAGTGCCGCTTTGCTTCTCCCCTTAATCAGGTGTAACACGTTTACTGCCTTGACTTCTGGTGGGAATTTCTTCTGTTCCCCAGTGCTTTGCTTGCGAGGCTCATCCTCGTCTTCGCTTGGTGTATCCTGCCCCTTGTGTTTGGAGTTGAGCTTGCCGGACTACTTTAAGACCCAACATTCTCTATGGGTATGATTTGAAGGTTTATCGGGGGTGCTGTGGATCTGACATATTTTGTCCAAAATCTTGTTTAGGCAGGCAGTTCGTCTCTGTTTCCTTTGGAGGGCCGCTTTTGCTGACCTGGACAAGAGCTTCTGAATCCGGCGTTTACCGCCGTGCTCTTCGGGCTGTCTTCTTTATTCCGGCGCTTGTTTTTGCTGCGTCATGGCTTCCCGTTTCCGTCCCTGACTTCAGATGTACTTGGGTCGCTGGTGCTGCATCAGGCTAACCAGCTGTCCTCGCCCGCGCAAAAGCGGGTCATGAGGCTTGTTAATGCTACCATTGTTCTCGGCTTTTCTTGGCCGAGGTGTCTGGCAAGACATTTGTCTCGAACGTTGTGCTTGAAAGCTGCTAAGGCTTCGGCGTCCGGATAGTCGACTATTTGGTTATTTTCACTGAGAAACCTGTTCCAAAGCTTTCGGGCTGACTCTCCGGGCTGTTGAGTTATATGACTTAAATCGTCTGCATCCGGTGGTCGGACATAGGTCCCTTGAAAATTTTCCCGAAAAGCGTCTTCGAGCTCTTCCCAGCTTCCAATGGAGTTTTCGGGGAGGCTTTTAAGCCAGTGTTGAGATGGCCCTTTAAGCTTGAGGGGTAAGTTCTTGATGGCATGGAGATCGTCTCCTCGAGCCATGTGTATATGGAGGATGTAGTCCTCGATCCAGACCCCAGGGTCTGTCGTCCCATCGTACGCCTCTATATTTACGGGTTTGAATCCCTCTGGGAATTCATGGTCCAACACCTCATCGGTGAAACATAGGGGGTGTGCGGCACCGCTGTATTTGGGTGTACCGTGGTGTTCGGATTTTTGTTGTGTTGCATTGCATGCTGGAGCGCGCTTTCTTGGACCGTAGATGGATCTAGTTGCGCCGTCCTTTTGATGTGAGCCCTCACATGGATCGCGTACTGGCTTCTGTGCGGCGTCATTTGCCGCTCTATGTTGGCCACGAGGTCGTCTATCCGACCGGATGGCTATTTTGTTTTTTGATTGCGGGGGATCTAAGGCCTCCTCATGGAATTCAGGTAGAAGCTTTCGCTTCGAGTGGCTCTTTGTGTGGCGACTACCGCCGTACTTTGTTGCAGTGTTGAGTACTTTACTCCATCTAATTCTGAGTGTGTCTTGTGCAGCCCTGAGCCTTTGCTTCTGCTTTTTCAAACTCCTCGCAGTGGTGACAAGCCTTTGATGGGTATTCTGTTGCTCCGGGTGCTTGTCCGGTGTGATGTCATCCGGACTATTGTCTTCATCGGAGACGGGTTGTTCGGTTTGATTTTTCGTGTTACCATGGTCGGACGGTGGTTCAATGCCGTGTTCGTCGTCCGCTGGCTCACCCTGCTCTATCGCTGGGTCTATATGATCGCTGTTTCTACCGAGGTGGGATTTGGAGCGGTGCTTACACCGCCGCTTTGACTGCTTCTCGAGGGAATGATCCTTCACTGCGTCCTTCCGTTCCTCGTCGTCGTTTTATTTGGGTGTGTCCACCATGTATACATCATATGATGAAGTGGGTGTCCCGTGCCCTGTCGGAAGTGGCTCCTGTTCGTCTCCTGCATCATCGTCCATTCCGTCGATGTCTTCGGAGTCGAAGTCGAGCATGTTGGTCAAATCGTCGACAGTGGCTACTAAGTGGGTGGTGGGTGGGCGGCGAATTTCTTTGTCATCTGCATCCCAATCCTGCCGGACATAGTTCGGCCAGGACTCTCCTGACAAGGAGAGAGACGTTAATGAATTCAGTATGTCGTACAAGGGCGAGTGCTGAAAGATATCCACGGAGGTGAACTCCATGATCGGCGCCCAATAGGATTCGACAGGCACGGGCGCCGGCGGTTCGGATTCCGTGGCCGGGGAAGGATCCGGCAGTTCAGCGACATGGCTCTTATTAGGGGTGAAGTTAGTATTTGGCTCTATCGCCGCTGAAAGTGCGGCCTCCATGGCGGGGTCTATCCACCCGTCCTTGGATAGCGCAACTGGCTCCGAATTGAGGGTCGAAGCGGTCGCCGGTGCGATCTCCCGAACCCTGTCCGATGGTAGAGCTAAATCATGCTAATCATGACCATGCATGTCGGCCGTGTGGCTTGTGCTTCCACACCTGACCTGGTGGCCAGGGGCGTAACTCTCGATCTGGTCCAGATGGCCAAGCAAGTTGGCCCGCAGTGCGGAGCCGTCGAATACAAAGATCTGTCCGGGGATAAAAGTCTCACCCTGGACTACATCGCTATCGATGATTGAAGGAGCCATCCAGCCTTATGGTGACGACACAGAGGAACTCTCAATGAAAGCACCAATGTCGGTGTCAAAACCGGCGGATCTCGGTTAGGGGGTCTCGAACTGTGCGTCTAAGGCGGATGGTAATATGAGGCAGGGGACACGATGTTTACCCAGGTTCGGGCCCTCTTGATGGAGGTAAAACCCTACGTCCTGCTTGATTGTTCTTGATGATATGAGTATTACAAGAGTTGATCTACCACGAGATGAGAGAGGCTAAACCCTAGAAGCTAGCAAATGGTATGATTGTTGTTGTTGGTCCTACGGACTAAACCCTCCGGTTTATATAGACACCGGAGGGGGCTAGGGTTACACAGAGTCGGTTACAAGGAAGGAGATCTACATATCCTTATTGCCAAGCTTGCCTTCCACGCCAAGGAGATTCCCATCCAGACTGGGGACGAAGTCTTCAATCTTATATCTTCATAGTCCAACAGTCAGGCCAAAGGATATAGTCCGGCTCTCCGGATACCACCTAATCCAGGACTCCCTCAGCCATGCTTACTATATACTCCTGGATTAGTTTAATGTTTCCAACATCTTCTTGTGCAGTTCCACTAAACTATATGGTATATTCAAAGAAGATCCCTGTTTGCACAAGTAGAGATAATTACATATTACATTAAGATTGGCATCAAATCAGTGGTAAAACAATTGCTCGTTCCAGCCATAGCAATAAATTAAGATGCAAAACTATATCATTACTTGTGTCATCACAGTTCCAGTGCTTCATTACAGCACCGGGAGTTGATTTTTGTTTTTCTTCCGCTTGTTCTTCCCCTTCATTACTTGGTTCAATAACAGACAAGCTTCGCCTTCAATGTAATATTTGGCTTGTCAATTAGGGAGCATAAGTATTGTACTAAACTTAATTTTGTGACGAAAGTGGCAAAATACAGGCCAACGGTTGTGAAATATCCTTATCTTACCTCAATGGGATATTACGGTGCACATATAGATTGGAAGTCTTGTCTCCATTTGTGCAGTTCACTAAAATCAAGCAACATTATCGTACAAGTAGCACAACATATGAAAGCACACTGCAGAATCATGTGAAAGAAGGCTAGTACTGACCTCTCATGATGCGGGATTCAAACAACTCACAAGAAGAAGATCTGAACCAAATTCGCCTTAACGGATAGGAAGTAAGACCTCCCCTTGTGCAGTTCCACTAAGATCAAGCAATCAAGCAACATTGTCGGTCTGACATTTTGGTTGAACTGCACAAAACACTCTTAAAACAAAAGTGTTTTGTGAAGTGCAACAAAAGGTCACAATAGCAACGAGGTGAAGCAGATAACCATGTTTACACAGAGGTGCAAAGGAAACAATTAGTGGTCAATAACGGTGGATGACACATAAGCCAACAAAAAGAAGCATCTACCTTATCTAAATGGGAAAGAAAGCTAGACAGTAGCATTTCTCAAATGGTGGCATTGATTAATATTAACATCGAGATTATATTAACAATAAAATTCGTTGAACATGTAATTTGCTTTTAACTTTGGCATTGCATCCATTTTCCAGCGGCATTATCAGAGGGTGTTTGTTTACAGGGACATTTCGGTGTAGGGACTAAAAAAACTTCGTGTCAGTCCCATCTAAACCAAACGTGAGGGACATTTATGGACTAAAAGTAGGCATTTGGGACTAAAGAATGAAGACCCCGAGGGAGTCTTTTTGGGACTTTTTCCAACAGTTGCCCATGCCACGTATCGCACCTTGTCTCTATTAGTTCATTACTAGGGGTAACATGGTCTTTTAGCATGTCAGTTAATAACCTCTAGTCCATGTTTAGTCCCTGGAACCAAGCAGGTAGGGACTAGTGAGTTTTTAACCAAACATGGCCTTAGATTAACAAAAGCTAATGAGTTGCACAGGACAGTGGACGCACCAGCACCATGTGCATCTACCGATGTATTGTGGTCATGCACAGTTTGTTGCAACAAAGAACAAACAACCAAGGAGCATATTTGTGTTGGTCCCAGTTTTGTTAACTTTAGACACCTTTCCCTATGTGAGCGCAACAAATCTAGTCCTTCTCAAACTCTATAGCCTTGTCCCTTCCTTTCCTTTTTGAACTAGTACTTTCGCCCCTTCCTTTTGTCTTTGAACCACATCCTAGATTTATGCGATACAACTTTCCCCACTACTTTCCCCCATTCCTTTCCTCTTTGAACCACGTCCTAGATTCATGCTATACAACTTCCCCCTTCATTTCCTCTTTGAACCACGTCCTAGATTCATGCTATGTAGAACTTTCCCACTACTTTGCCCCACTCCTTTCCTCCTTGAACCACGTCCTAGATTCATGGTATAGATGTAGCTAGAGCAATGCATGTGGAGTAAGTAAATTATACCTTAAGGTTCTTGGGGCGTTGTTTGGTGGGCGATGGGATGGCGGCGAAGAAGAAGGGGTCGTAGGCCCTCCCGCGACGCCGCTGGGTGGAAAGGGAACAGTTGCGCCGGTAGTCCCTCACCGACGGCAACAGTGTTAAGCCTCCTTCCCTTCCCGGCGGACGGATCCTGTCGGCTCTTTGAGCAGCAGTGAGGGGAGAGAGAGGCCAACGAAGTCTTGTTTAGATCTGGAGAGGGCGAGAGAGTGTGAACAGAGCAACTACAAGCGCTGAGGCTCCAGCGGGAGAGGGCGAGAGAGTGTGAAGAGAGCAAGTACAAGCGCTGAGGCTCCAGCATGTATATATATACTGGAGAGAGTGTGTGAAGCGTGCAAACCCTAGAAAACATTTTGACCAGTCAAAGAATCCTCCTGGCACAAATTATGCTCAAGTGTAGTTATCGAACCTGAGACCTCAAGTTTGATGAGCGAACGGGCTAACCAGCTACACAACCCTCCCGTTATGTTCAACGAGAGGGAAATAATATTTTATGCATTCCTGCATTCGTGTGACAAGCATGCCTTGTTTTTTTGTGTGTGTGGGAGTCATTGGGATTTCAATCATAATCGTGTCATGTGGCTTTGGTGGTAAGACTATCCACAGTGGTGCAGAAATAATGCAGCCTTAGTCACCTTACCTCTCTCCACATAGTACATTGGGTCCCACCAGTCAGAGGGTGAAACAAACAAATTAATAAGAAAAATTAAAAGTGCCAGCGGTGTTTCTTACCTCACACATCTCGCTACTGCTCGGGAACACTGTCGAATTGATCCCTCTATTCGCTCACGTACTATTTTAAGTGAATCCTTATTATAACATGCACACAAATTTTGGCCACTTGTATTCGACTTAAGTCAGTGTACCACCGTATCTCGTATATTTACTACTCCCTCAGTCCAGGTGTAATAAGTCACGTTAGAAGGTGCAACGGGACCAAGGTGCGTGTGTGTGTGTGCATGTGCGTGTGTGTGTGTGTGTGTTTAACAGCATGTGTGTGTTAGAGAGAGCGACAGATCGACCTACTCCTACAGAGAGATGTTGTGTAGTGTACGATTTTAGACGCGAGAGTTGGTGCATCCTATCGTTTCTAGGCATGTCCGGTAGGGACATGCGGACAGCTGCCACACCCGCTCCTGACCAGCCTAGCCCACCCAAAGCCCCTCCATCGCCCGCACGTGCTTCCCTCCTGCAACGGTCAGCGCCGCTCCAAAGAATCGGTGCCGCATTCATGCCCGGGCAGAGCGGACGTGACCTCTCACTGGCGCAAGAGTGATGGTTGCTTCGTCTGTCCAACTTACTGCTGGGTTTATGTGATTTGACGGCTCATTGGTCTTTATTACTGAAGTGGTAGGACTGGTGGATGTCCCACGCTTTCGGCGAAAGGAGGTACTACTACTAGATTACAATTTTCTTCATTCTTACAGTGGAGGCGTGCGAGCAGTGAAAACACGCAGGCTCAGTGATTACATGGCCCACATCAAACTATCACCGTGCGACACCTAACTCTTTACATAGTACACCCTCCATTCCTAAATATTAGATGAGTCCCCGCGCGTTGCTGCGGGACAGCGGTATATCTCTCTGCACAAATTATCAATTTCATAGAACTAAAAAAACTCTATAACCGCATGACAAATGTGGTAGCCAAACTAAATAAACTCCCATCATCATTTAGATCATCCCACGTAAGGAAAAAAGGTCAGCCAACTCCTACTGCATAATGGGATTATATTTTTCTTTTTGACATGTTAATGGGACTTAAAATCTCACTTACATGCATGCTACCAATGCATGCTTGCATGCAGACATGTTGATGTGATTTAAAACCCACTCACATGCATGTGCCACGGTATTTCTTCATGCTTACATGTGGCTTAGTGCGGAGCCTCTCAACGTCTAGATGAGACGGCTATTATGGACTTATTTACTTCATCTAATGGCTACATCAATTTTGATGATGTGGCTCAAGGAGAGGATAGAGAATTCCTAGTAGTGGGGCTAGCTACTACTAGTAGATAAGTCTTTGTAGAGATTCCACTACATACGGAACAAAATGAATGAATCTACACTTAAAATGCATCTATATACATCCGCATGTGGTTCATGGTGAAATCTCTACAAAGACTTATATTTAGGAACGGGGGAGACGGCATACTAAGCAAGCTTCTCCTCATTCTGCGAGTTGACGGGACACATCAAAAGTACTCCAGTGTATAGAGCCTTGCCTCTAAGGTAGGCCCCACAGTGTTTTCCTCTTTTTATCATAACACATCAAGTCGCAATTTGTTTGTTCACCCATGGTAGATGATCCTCCCTCCACCAAGTGGACAACGAGCACACGTGCCAAATTACCAGGTGGGCTGCCTTTCTCGTATAGAAATGAGCTCCACCGTGTACCCGCCCGGGTGTGATTGGGAAAGAGACGGGAGTATGTGCGCCGTGCATGCACCTCTTCTCTTCGTGCACGTCCCCCACCTATGTGGGTGTTTGTGAGAGATACAAACCGCGTTCGTGAGTGTTTTTTGTTTTTGGGTGGGGGTGGGGTGGGGGTTGGTTTCGTGAATTATTTGTGGGAATATGTGTCGATGACATCTCAAACAAAATTTTGCATGCAATGTGTGTGAAATGGAGGCCTATCCATATCATACATAGAGGGTCGGGCAATGCATGATAAGAGAGGGAGGGGTCATAGCTATCGATAAAGTCGAAGAGAGGATCAAGTGGGTGGGTGCGAGTTCGATGAAGAGAGCCATCGAAATTGTGTGTGTGTGCAAGTCAAAGATATTGGGCGACTGGCCTACCGGAACGTCAGAGGGCACATGTCAAGTTTGTGTGTGGCAGGGAGACAAGACTAGAGCGCTCGATGTATCGGTGTATGTGGGGGGGGGGAGGGGATGGGGGAGGGGTAGACAGGGGCCTAACTATTGAGGTAGAACGACTCATATATGTGTTGAGAATGAAGACCCAGCTATGTCTCGAGGGAGATCGGTCGACATCCATACATAACTGAAGGATGTGAAATATGATGGGACGGAGAGATATAGGAGAGAGAGGGAGGGAGAGGGGTAGAGTGCTGGATGGGTGATGGACTTGCTTCTCGAAGATGGTGGGAGAGGCCTACTAGACAAACTGAGGGTGGAACTGCAATGTTATCAATAAGAGTGGGGATGTGTTTCTATGTGTGCCTGTGTGTGATAGATCTGTCGGGACGCATCCATGGATGATGAAGGGGAACCATGTGTTTGGTAAGCAAACCTAACTAGATCGGTAGATCAATTTCTGTTTGTCAGAGGAAGGGAGAGACACAACTAATGAGGTAGATTGATTGACGTGTGGGTAAAAACGAGTTATAAGAACCTAGCTAGCTATATGTATAGGGAGAGATCGGTCGGTGTACGTCCATTTGTTAGAGGCAAATAAGGCCCAGTGAGACGGATAGACAGAGAGAATGGAGCTAGGAGGTGGTGTGAGAGGCCCAACTACTAGCTAGATAGGGGGAGGAGTGTGCGGTTGTGAGATCGATGAAAAGATGGGCGAGTGTTTACACGTGTGTCTGGCCGTATGAGAGACACGAGGCGAGGACACATAAAGGAGGAGATTGAAGGTGTGTGTGTATGTTGTAGGCAGGCATCGCTGGAGAGGTTTATCGATCGGTCTGTGTCGGAAAGGAGTTGTGGAGACTCTGGGAGAACGACCTAAAGAAAAAAATGAATGTTCCCGGTGGATAGAATGTCGAGGGAGGGGGAGGGCGAGGAGGGCGTGTGCATGCAGGAGAGAAACTTAGTGGTAGCTACAAAGGTTAGAGGATTGTGTGGGTGTAAGAGACTAACAAAGATCATAATTTGGTATGAAAGTGGATTCATATATTTGAATAGGAGATCATAGTGTTTTAAACATTGCATGTATGAATATAGCGGTGATACACGTGTTGTGCACATGTTATACCATAATATGATAATGCATGGCGTTTGCAACTCACAGCTAAATGCCGAACAATCTAAACCATACTATACATCAAACAATCTCACAATTTATTTGAATTTGTGATAATGTGTGGCGTTTGCAGCTTACAACTAAATATCGAACAATCTAAACAATACTATATATCGAACATTCTCACATTTTATTTGAATTTGTGGTAATGTGTGGTGTTTGCAACTCACATCCAAATACTTGTAGCCGTAGCTGGCGGGGCACCATATATAATGTGATAAACACATTATACATATGAGACATGGTTTAGATTATGAAGATCTAGCTAGAGCTAGAAATGTAATGTGATTTGAAATCAAAATAAAGTGGATTCAAAAAATCTAGTTCGAGTTCATATAGTACACATAGTTCATATGTAACTCGAGACTAATCATGTGGTGTGCTATGAAGATAATACACAAACGATGGTTTAACTTGACAATAATGATGATTGTAGATCTTATTAAAACAAAGAAACGAATTCAAATGCTTTCAATTCACAACAATCATTACTGTATATCTTATTCAAATAGAGAGACGAATTCAACTTTACTTCATATTGAAGCGGTAGTATATACGTTTGGAATGCACTAAAATGTTCATTTGGGTTGTAGGTTGCATGCATTATACACGTAGCAAAATATTTTAATTGAACATAACATGAATTCAAAGTTTTGAATGACATTTGTAGTGCACATTGATTTGGTACAGTGCATGTTAGGCTTGTCCAGGAATTTCAACCCGCGCCTTGTTAGCCCGAAATATTTCAGATATATCTTTGTCTCGTTGTGCTCCGACAACTCCCTCCATCTCAACCCGTGCCTTGCTATTCCGAAATTACTACACGCGCGAAAACTCCCACCTCCTGTGAAATCCCGACACGTGAAATGCCCGTGGTACCCCTGAACCGAAAGAACGACCTCAAATTAGTGGGGGTACTTTCATAACTTACCCCACATTTCGGACAAGCCCGTCTCTAAGGCTGCGAACCGTCCCATCCGCCCACCCATTCGTACACCGAGGCCGCAAAAACCAGCGACGAAACCCCACTCCCTACTCTGTCCGCCACCCAGCTAGAGCCTCTTCCCCGACGACGTCGTCCACAGCAACACCTCGATGACCCCCATCCACCGTACCGGATGAGGACCCGTTGTCGATCTCATCGTCCCGCCGGTTCAGCCACCGCGTCCTCCACCTCCAAGGAGCTGCCCTGACATTCCCCTCGTCTTTTGCACCACCTCTATTCCCACACCGGCGTCTTCATCTGCACCACCAGAAGAGCATCATCATCACCGTTTCCTCGGATGAAGTTGCAACCTAATCGGCGCCACCAAAGAGGTTGTACACTAATCGCCGCATTTTCTTCTTCATTCGATCTCACGGTGCTGCCAGCACTCGGTCCCGAGCCGACACGGCGCGGCTCCATCCATGACGTCGTCGCTGGCCATTTCCTCCACGGCGTCGCTCCCTCGGCGGCGACGTCCACATCAGTAGGAGCTGCTGCTGCTTTAGAGCTCTCGCTCGCACTGCTGCTCTACTCTTGCTCTCGGTCCCCTTCCTGGTCTGCTCTTGCTATTGCTCTTGATCGCACTGCTGCTCTCGCTCTTGCTCTTGCTTGCGAAGCTGCTCCGATTTAGCTACACTTCAGTTGACTAAATTGACTTTTGGGTCAGTCGATTTTCTGGGGATGGGGGGGCTCGCCGGGGTGAAGGAAGAACCAGCCGCAGCGGGGAGGGGGGCTCACCGGAGAGGTACCCCACTATCTATCTTAGGGTTCAGGATGGGGGCGGTGGTCGCCGGC
>NC_041380.1:188395277-188437505 GCF_002162155.2 Triticum dicoccoides | reverse complement strand
GCGGGGCGGCGCACCAGCGGGCGCGGGCGGCGGGGGGCTGCTGTTTGGCAGGTGGTGGCTGGTGGCTCAGGGGGATGGAGATTGAAGATGAACTGCAAACCCTTGATTTCGTATCCAACGGCAGCAAAATCGACTGACCAGAGATGAAAAAGTCAGTCGACCGACGTGTAGCCTCGCCTTGCTAGTGCGTTTAGTTTCGACAGCAAAATTCAGTTTCGACAGTTAAGTTTAGTTTCGACATTTAAGTTCAGTTTCGACATTTAAGTTCAGTTTCGACAGTTATGTTCAGAGATGAGCGGCTGATGTATTTTACATCTAGCACTTTGTGGTTATGTATTTTACGTCATGTATTGGAGATGCTATTAGAATTCCACTCAGGTTAACATTGTTTGTTGTCTCTCTTGTCCTGCTTCAGCCTCGGAATCGTACAACTCACCGGAGCTGCTCCAACGACGAAACCCTCCATCATAGCGGAGCAGTACCTCGGGCTCCATCTCCAAACGCCTAAGATCTTCTTCCCGTCCTCCGACAGCAAACTCAGCCGGAGCATCCTCACCGGCCAACCCAATCACTCTGAGATTGACATGGCTTCCCCAAAGAGGTTTGTGACAGCCTGTTTTTTCATTTGAATTTTTTTGAAACTTGGAGTTTCTGAATCTTTTCATATGGACTTAAACACTTGGGCATCCTTGGTTTTCACCCAAGTGCTTCACTTCCCTCCTATGTCATCATTTCACTTATGACCCACCGAAAAATAATCTTTGGAATATTTTTCTTAAATGAAAAATGTTCATTTTCTTTCCAAAAACCATAAGCCAGATCTGTTTGCTTCAAAGCAACCCCAATTTTATGGCTCAGAAAAATCTAAGATAATTCACAAATATTCTGTGAACCCTAGTGCACCTTCCTGAGCAAAAATATTTTCATCACTTTTTGGAATATTTTTTCTACCAAAAATCTTTTCTATTCTGGACAGAAATGGTGGTTTCTACAGTAACTACCATTTTACTTGCACCATTTGACCTGAACTTTCTTGTGCGTCTTTACCTTAGTAACTTATCACTAGCCTCCAAAGCACAGCTTCAAAATCCAAGCCATTTGACCAAAGTAACATCACTAAGTTACTGACCAGAAACTTACTTGGTGTGTGAAAACTTCTCTACTTCACCTGGATCCAAACTAAATCATGGTAACACTCAAAACTACCACGAACAACATGCCAGACATTGAGTTTTTGCTTAGATCGACCTGATGTCATAGTTCACGCGGTGACCGCGTTCGTCCAGGCATGCTGGCATGCAGCCAATGCGCTCTGCGACGCGCCCGAGCCTCTGTTGCTCACGTGGTCGCTTCCCCTCCTTCCCAACCATGCCAACCCTCGCCACCATCATCGTCTCAATGTTCTTAACTCCACCCTGGCGCTCGCCGACACCGGAGCTCGCCACAGCGAGCACGGGCAATGTACGGCCAGCCCAACAGTGTGTAGCGCACTATGCTGGTCGCCATCCTCTTGATCGTGTGCTCGTCTCCGCCCGCCCACAGTGGCCGTGTGACCTCCGTCGCCTTCTCCCCCTCTCACTGACGCCGCTCGTCGCCGAGCGCCGTGGACAGGTGTCCACTGGCGAAGCCCAGAGCACCCTCGCCGCTCGCCTATAAATAGAGCCCGCCCCAGCCTCCTCGAGCACCATCCAGCACTCACACACACCCCACGATCGAGTAGGAAGCCGGACCCCGGCAGGGCAGGCCTCGGGCCGCCGTCCCCGAGCTCGATCTCGCCGGCAATCTCCTTTGGTCGCGGCAGTAGCTCCAGGCCTGGGCGCCCCTCCAGGGCCTCCGGCTCTCTCCGGTGAGGCCGTCTCGCCCGCTTGGGGCCCCTGGAGTGGCCTCTGCTCGCCGTCTTCCTCAACTCCGGTGACCTCCACGTTCTGCCTCCGCTTGCGAGGTTGATTCTGACGCCGTCCGACCGCCCCTAGCTATGCTACGGGTACGGGCAGGTGCGCCTCAACCCCCTCCTGCCATCCCTCCCTCTCGTTTGGGCCAAGGAGACCTCATCGCTGGCGAGAGCTCTAGCGAAGCCGTGGCCCCTCTATTTCCTTCTCCCTCTTCCCCCACCTTACTAGTGGGGCCCACTAGTCAGCCACTCAGTACGCGCGCGAAGCGATACGAGTGGTGGCGCCCCTGGGCTTTACGCCTTCGACGTCACCCCCAGTCTATTTCTTTTATTCAATTCATTTGAATTTACAGAACACTTCAAACAGTTATAACTTTTCAACCATAAGTCCAAATGAATTGATTCTTTTTGCATTGTGTTCTTTGATAAGAAATCTAGCAACTCACCAAAGATGTTATTTTTCTGAGCTGTCTAGAATTTCTGGTGATTTTCAGAAGTGTTCTTGATATTTTGTTTTTGTGTTTAAAACTATTTTCAGAAGGTGAAGCTTGTCTTCAGGATCACTAGGATGCTTGTGAACCTCATATTCACTAAGGCAAGCGACAACAACATTTTCATGGTGCCATTTCAATATTTGTGATTTTCTTACTTGAATGAAATGATTAATCCATGCATTTAAATGATTATGGAGTTATTTATATTCTGTTAAATATTGGTTAGTTGTTCTGCTTGATTTACATAATGAGTGAAACTAGTTTAGTGGATAAAGCAAGATAAGATTTATTTGAGGTGATGTTAGAAATAATTTGGTTATGCATGTTAGCAATTATTTAAAGCCATGTTTTTGCCCTCTTAGATTGATAAAAATTTGTTAGAAAATGTTCTGTTAAATACTTGTTTAATCATATTACTTGTCTTACAGAATGTTTGAACCCAACTTAGTGATAAAGAAAGTAAGAGTTGTTGATAGTGAAATCTTTTTGACAAGCATATGAGAAATTTATCGGAGTTACTTTCTTGCGTAAGAACTCAATAAAACTTGTTGCAAAAAATTTTGGTTAAGTTGTGAGTTATATGAGCAAGTAGCGTAATTTGAGTTGTTGACGTTATGCTTGGTGTGTATAAGGATGACATCGGTCATTTTTATCACTATATGATGCATGTGTTGTTTTGCATTTCATGGCATGCTATGACACTGGTCATTTTTAGCTTAAAGTTAAACTTGAATTTAACTCAACTTGAATATACCGTTGACTGCGTCATGGTGCCGTTGAATCAAGTTTCTTTCCAATCCGACCACATTTGCCTTTGTGGGAAGGCCTTGATTCGGTCCATTGACACGGCCTCTGGTCGGTGCCTCCATCTAGGGAAGGTTATGCCGTGCTTGCCCTGGCCCGGTAAGCAGACATAATCTTGTGTGCTCGTTGATGAGATTATGATACCGAGTCCCTGAGTGGGAGTGTCCCCGAGTGGGAGTGTTTTGACCACGATGGTGGTCGGGGTTTCTTTGGTAGACACGGGGCCACCCAGGACCAGCCCATTGGGGATTTGTGTCGGAGTGGCCGGGAGAGTGTTGTGGCAATGGAGGGGTTTTGACGGAATGTCGTTGGTCCACCCGAATGGGAGTGCGAGGCCATGGGTTCCGTGGCGTGGGTATAGTGTGCTACCTCTGTAGAGTGTGTAATCTATCGATAGCCGAGTCCATGGTTATGTACATCTCGTAGTAGGTCCCACCATGAGTCAACGTTTAATAAAAATTGCACACTAAGCTATGAACTTTGCATTGTTGATGGATGGCAGAAAGTCCATTGAGGCATTTGGGACCAAATGATGGTCGTGGTTGTGATCGCCGTAAGGATCACAAGTTGTTCTTGAGAAAGACCACTTTGGTGGTGTGTTTGTGATCTGACCACTTTGGTGGTGTGTTTGTGATCTAGAGATGATCACGGTTGGTAAGCTGTCCCGGGGGACGTTCGAGCATGATCACAACATGTTGACAGATAGTGTTGCATTTTAGTAATTGGTTAAATATCATGATATTGTTTGTCATTATGATTATGCATGTTGTGAGCTTGCAAGTACATTCAATGTACTGACCTGGCGTGTCATGCTAGATTTCAGGAAAGTATCGTTGGAGAGGAGCACTATTCGAGTCTAGATCGTGTCCACAACGGTGTCCCTGTGATATGGAGCTTCCGCCATGACGTTATTCCGCTGCCACGTAGTTGTTCGGATCGAGGCCCCTTTATGTTCACTAAATAATGTACATATTGGTCAGCCGCACCGAGCATGCCGCTTGGCCTCGACAGCTGTTGTAATGTAACTCTGTTCCACTAGCATCAATAAAGCGGTTGTTATTCTGTACCAAGATGTTGTGTGTTGCCAGAAGACACGGTCTCTGGGCTGGCAATGCATGGTAAACCGGTCGATCTGAGCCGGGGTGCCACAAGGTTGTACACTTGTTGCATCTCTTTTTTACTCTACATGTTATATATATTTTCCACTGAGCACACAGATTTGTTCCTTTAGTGTCTCCTTGAAAGAAAAAACGTAGGAATTTTAATTTTCACTTATCCTCCTTTTCAAATTCCTACTCATGAAGCACAAGACTAAGATATAGTAGGATAATAGCATTATAACCGTACATTTTCTTGTGGTTTGACTTAATCTCACCATGCTTCTTTGCATCAAGTGATCTTCCAATTGTTGTGAATCAAACACCCAGATTGGCAGAAATCCTGTGTTTTTAAATAGTAAAGAAGCCATTATCTGTATTTTTTAACTGAAGCCATTATCTGCCTGCTATTGTTGGTTTTGGGTCTATCTACAGGTTGCTACCATCACTCTGGATTTCTGCATGCACTCCTTACATAATCTCACTATGTTTTAGTCCTATTCATGACAGTTATTGTAAACAATGGAACTGAACATGTAGAGCAAAAGAGACAAGCCTTGCGTGGGATTAAAATTTCATGCAGACGTCACTCCATGGTATACGCAAAGGCAGCCCCCCTGAGGACTACACGGGTCCCCAAGAGAGGTCGCACGCATTTCGGATTGTAATCGAGAGGAAGATATTTGTTTTGAGGGGGATTCAGAAGGAGAAGACAACTCCTATTTACCCCCTGAGGTCTTCGCTCTAACTTGGCATGCTGATGTTGGTTATATCATGCATATGTTGTCTTGCATTGCTTACTTTATACATCAAATATGTCATCTGCTTAGTTTAGACATCCTTTGTGCGAATGCCATCTGTTTAGTTTATTCATCGTTTATGTGAATTATGCAACACCATCTTGTTTAGCCAGGCATCATATATGTGAATTTTGCAATGCCATCCTGCTTAGCCAGTCATCTTATATGTAAATTATATCAAGCCATCCTTTTTTTGTTACATATTACATTTGTCAACAATGTTAGTACATTCAACTGCTCTTCGTGTGCATCAGTCATTTGACACGGTGATGGCAAATTCTAGAGTGAAAACAAGGTCTTCAGAGAACACTATGCTATATTACGAAGCGTATATCTCGCTGGTTATGGATAGCTCCTCAGAGGAGGATTCAGAGACATATGACCAGTCCTATCCCCCCCCCCCCGAGGTGTATGCTCTAACTTGGCAGGGTTATGTTGCTCATATCATGCGTATGGTGTCTCGCATTGTTATGTCATTTGATCAGTTTCTAATTACCATATATGTGAATTATGCATTGCCATCTTGTTGCAAGACATTATATATGTGAATTATACAATGCTATCTTGTTGCAAAGGCACTATATCTGTGAATTATGCAATGCCATGTTGTTTAGCCAATCATCATGTATGTGAATTATATCATGCTATCATTTTTTTGTATTACGCGTTCCATTGGTCGACAACATTTGTATATTCAACTACTCTTCCTGAGCATTAGCCATTTGAAGCGGTGATGGAAGTATCTGGAGTGAAAACAAGGTAATAAGAGCAGACAATGCTACCTGCTGAAGCAGACATCTTGCTGGTTACAGAGAGCTCCTGAGAGGAGGATTCAGAGACTGATGATCAGTCCTATTTCCCCCTGAGCTCTATGCTCAAACTTGGTAGGGTTATATTACCCATGTCATGCATGTTGTCTTGCATTGCTTAGTTTTTACATCACATATGGATTGCCATCTGCTTACTTTCTTACTATATAAATCATATATTTGAATTATATCATGCCATCATGTTTACATAGTACATACACATCATCTATCTGAATTATGGCATGGCAACCCATTTAATAAAGACATCATATAGTTATATCATCTCATCCTATTTAGTGTTTACAGTCATCATATTTTGAATTATGTTATTCTATCCGTGAATGTATGTGAATTATGGCATGCCAACCTATTTAATAAACACATTATATAGTTATGTCATGTCATCCTGTTTACATAGTCTCATATTTTGAACTATGTCTTTCCATCTTTTTTAGTTAGCCAACATAATGTGAAATTGTGTCATGCTATCCTGTTTAGTTAGCCATCATATATGTGAAATTGTGCCATGCTATCCTGTTTGGTTAGACAACATAAATATGAATTATTTCATGCCCTCTTTTATTCCCCACTATCCATTGCACCTGTCTATCATACAATGTCCATACTTTCAATTACTTTTCTTGTTTATCAGCCATTTGAATTGGAGAGCGTGATGGCAGTATCTAAGGGAGTAACAACACGGTCTTCAGAAAAGTTAGTGCTACCAGTTGATGCAGATAGATCCACGGTTGTACTTGCCCAAGGACCAGATCCACCACACGTAACCCAGACTCTCGCGGATTGTACCCCTACCCAATTTGACAGAGAACCAGCTACACCCCTTCTAACCCCAACCCAGGCAGATAGTAACCCAACTCCAGTTGACACAGAACCGTCTCCACCATAGAGCACCCAAACACGAGCAGTTAGTAAGGGAACTGCAGTGCCCAAAGCAAGAGGACCACCACTCTGAATCCCAGCTGAACGCTTAAAGGAGAAGAAGAATTGTTCTCAGGTCAGGTTCTGTAGCTACGGTTCATACTCCTTTGCTCTTGCATTACTGTATTTACTCATACCAACTATTTTCAAATTTGAAGGATGGAACTGAAACTCCAATGGCGCAACAGGTATGTTTTAAACCCGTTTCTTTAACTGGTTTGCTGTTGTAACCTGCTCTATGTTGATTTCAGTTTCAATTGAATAAATAGTTATGTTCTCATGTCATGCACATTACAAGTGTTGTTATTGCTCTATAGTTACCCACACTTATATTCTGTCTATTCTTCTTTGTCTTGAACAAATATTATTTGAACTGTGTCTCTATCTTGATTTGGCAACAAAAACTAGAATGATATAGACCATAAAGTGACCATGGTACATAGATATATGTTTGTTTCATGCTGTTATCCTGTCCACTTTACTACTGAACTCATTTACCAAAATGAGTTTCATATACAACATGGTAAACATGTGATGTGTCTGCTTGTTTCTCTTTTAGAATGCGGACAAAATATGGGAGAACAGTACCGCGTTATCCAATGGTAAAGGAAGTAATGCAGATAAGGTTCAAGATAGTGAGACATCCCTGTTGGTCTCCAAGAAAGTTGATAAAAACTATCTTGACGACAGTGAGGGAACCCAAAAGTCCTGTCTTGATGTAGTGTCCGAGTTACTGGCCACTACTGCTGGCACAAGCTCTTCGGACTCGCTGCCTGAATCAATTTGTCTTCTTGAGTCTCAACTTCAAGTTGAAAGACATCGATCAGATGTGCTGCGACAGGAAGCTGAAGGACTGGGGAAGTCCCTGCAGAATTCAGATGCATATTTTCTGGTGCAACAGCAAGCGTAGGAGGATTTAAGCGCCAAACAAGAGAAAGTTAGTAAGCTTGCTAATCATCTTGCCAGCATTATGGTACCCAGGATATTGTTTCTTGAGATTTTATGAAGTGGTTTCAGTTCTGGATTTGTTTTGTTGCGGTGTTTATTTGCGCTGGTCGCCAAGTTTGACAACAGTGTATATGATATGCTGCTTTGTTCCCTATATTTGCACTGGTGGCGAACTATGATGCCCAGTGGACGTAAATGTGTAATAGGTGTGATAGCATAGTGTTAGTTGCTTGCTTATTTATTTCCTTGTTGTCTTGTTTATTTGTTTGCTTGTAGTCGTTGTAGTTCTTTTTCCGCGGTTAGCTAGTGGCTGCAATAACCTATTTTTTAAAACTAAGCCACAATAACCATGGGCTAATATTTACTTTAGTGACACTGGGCCTCCTACTGGCCGTAGAAACAGTGGGCCTTCTATGGGCCGTAGAAACAATAGGCCTTCTACGGGCCGTAGAAACAATGGGCCTTTTGCGGGCCGTATCATCAATGGGCCTTATACGGGACGTATGATCGATTGGCCAAACAGACCGCATTATGGCCGTAAATGGGCTAGAGTTGGAATCGTCCGTTCATGGGCCGACCATAACGGGCCATCGTTAATAGGCCATATTTGATGACGCTATGAAAACGGCCTAATGTATTAACGGACCACAAACGGGCCGACTATAACCACAGGCTGAATTTTGCCCAGAAACAGAAAATGACAGTGACGGGCCATATGTAAACGAATGCTGGAAATCAGCCCAAGAATAAATGGGCTCTGAGAAGGCTGAAAGATAACATGGGCTGGAAACGGCCAAACGGAATAACGGGCCATTAATGGGTATAAAGTGATACACTGTTCATTACGGGCAAGTTTCACCACGGGCTGTTAATGGGTGTAAAGTGATACACTGTTCATTATGGGCCAGTTTCACTACGGGCCGTTAATAGGCCAAGAGTTACATAGGGCCTCATATGGGCCGAAAGACGTCATGGGCCATACATGCGCCAGAAGTGAAAACGGGCTAGAATCATATTGGATGGCCCAGATGACGCTACTGGGCCCAATTTGGATAGGGCGTAATGGGCCTTGGGTAAGCGGGATGTAAATGGGCTATATGCGAACATGCCATTAACAGGCTTTCCATGGGCCCACCCGCCACCTTTTGACCAAGTCAAATGGGCCGGCCTTTTCACAGGAATGGGCTTCTGTTGGGCCGTGCCACGTGTCGACGTATCATAGGCGCCTTCTGTCCAATGAGTGGATGACATCTGTCCCAACGATGAGCCGACACGTGTTTCCTCCAGCCAATGATGATTTTACACGTGGAAAATCCCCATTGGTCGGGGCTGTTAACGGGTTATCGGATCCAAAACCCGACCCGATAGATTAACGGCGTTCCGTTACGGTGGATGCCACGTTTCGGTCACCCTTAACGAAAGCACTTCTGTGACGCATGATTTATCATCATTGAAGTGGACACTGCCGTGATGATCATTTTGGTAATTTCATGGAACACTTCTACGACATCACATGTATGACTATCTTGATTCTGTCATAAAATCATAATGGATGTACATGCATGAGAAAAAACACGACCTACTATGACAAACACGTATCATCACGGCAGTGTATTTTTTGTAGTGACCACTGCCGACGGCACGAGCAACGGCGATGTTGTCGACGACAAGGATCCCCTCACGGGCGATGGCGGCACCCAAGGCTGAAGAAGAGGCTCGATGATGGCCCTCCCACCCCCCCCCCGTTTGACTCCTGCAATATGTATCCTGCCTCGTGGAGGTGTAAAAACTTGTGCTTGGAACTTTTAAGAGACAGTATGTTTTGTAATAATTTGCTAGGATTCTGCGATTTCCTTCCAGTTTTCTTTGATGATCTGCATTCGCGGGGCCCGGCCACGCGCGTACCTCAGCCACCGTTGGGTCGTCTGATTCACCAGGATGAGACCAAGGAGTGAGGGGCTACGCGACCAGTTAGGCTCCTGAGTCACGATTCTTAGGAGTCCCCCTTGACATGCAAACAACCCTCGGAAAAGAGATGCGAGAGTAGGCCTTAGCGTTCTACGTCGGCAGGGCCTAGCCCCGCGCATACCTCAGCCGCCGTTGGGTCTTCGAGATCACCAGGACCAGACCAAGGGGTGAGGGGCTACGCGACCAGTTAGGCTCCTGAATCATGATGCTCAGGAGTCCCCCTTAACGTACGAACAGACCTCCATACCTTTCCTCACCGAGGTCCCGTTTGGGAGGGGCGCGCGAAGACCAGGTCCAAGGGACCTGGCAAGGTGGCATACGATAGGCGTGACCTGAGCGTAGCCCCCCGTGCCCAGCCCCCTCGCGCGACTCTCCCGAAGGGAAAGCATTGCGGTGAGGCTGAACACTGAGCCTCGGGCTCCCTGAGGTTATTGTGGCAATTGGGTTGCCCTCAGTTGTTTATCACCAGCGCGGAGCTTGGCGCTTCCGCACTTGCATGGGCATAGCCCCTCCTTGACCATGTCGAATGCTAGCACGGAGCATGGTACTTCCACTGGTGTGTGGGTGGGGGATCCCTCTCAGTGGAGCCCCCAAGGTGTGTACAACCCCGCCCTGAGATGTGGCTTGCAAGGTAGGGCTAGAGGAGGTGTGTTTGGGCACTTGTGAGCTAGCGAGGGACTCACGAGGACCTAACTCAAGGCGGGTTAAACCTTAATTTAATTCGTAACACTTGTGTCGGCCCTGCGAAATGGTTAGGCAACCTGCGCCGAATGAATCTCCTAAGGTTATCACATGAGAAGGCCAAACACCAACGACCCTAGGAAGAGACGTGAACGGGGCCAGCCAGCCAGACAGAGCTCAGACATTGGGTTTATCGATGATGCAGGGACGGACATGAGCACATGCGCCGTGCCCAGTCTTCTCATGCGAAAGTCCTGAAGAATGACAACCGGCGCGCGGCTCCCGTGGTGACGAGGCACTGGGTCGCGCGCCTTGGCTCCTCTACCCACGATTAGCTTATGCGAGAGCAAGGCACCAAGGACCATGGGAGGTGACGTGCACGAGAGGTGGCCTGCGAGCCAGAGCTCAGACTCTTGGGTTTAGGGACTGAGGGAGTCCTGGATTAGGGGGTCTCCGAACAGCCGGACTATATCCTTTGGCCGGAATGTTGGACTATGAGGATACAAGGTTGAAGACTTCGTCCCGTATCCGGATGGGACTCTCCTTGGCGTGGAAGGCAAGCTTGGCAATACGGATATGTAGATCTTCTTCCTTGTAACCGACTCTATGTAACCCTAGCCCCCTTCGGTGTCTATATAAACCGGAGGGTTTAGTCCATAGGACAACAACCATCATACCATAGGCTAGGTTCTAGGGTTTACCATCTACGATCTCGTGGTAGATCAACTCTTGTAATACTCATATCATCAAGATCAATCAAGCAGGAAGTAGGGTATTACCTCCATCTAGATGGCCCGAACCTGGGTAAACATCGTGTCCCCCGCCTCCTGTTACCATCCGCCTTAGATGCACAATTCAGGACTTCCTACCCGAGATCCGCCGGTTTTGACCCCGACATTGGTGCTTCCATTGAGAGTTCCACTGTGCCGTCACCGTAAGGCTTGATGGCTCCTTCGATCATCGTAATGATGTGGTCCAGGGTAAGGTTTTCCTCCTCGTAAAGATCTTTGTATTCGGCGGCTTCGCACTATGGGCAAACTCGCTTGGCCACCTGGAGCAGATTGAGAGCTACGCCCCTGGCCATTAGGTCAGGTTCGGAAACTTAAACTACACTGCTGACATCCGTGGAGACTTGATCTTCGAAGGATTCGAGCCCATGTCAGGTAAGCCGCACAATCACGTCAAGCATGACGTACCTCTGCAGTCGATAGTGTTGAGGAGATCACACCTGCAACTACTACGGCCCTCAATCCGGAGCAAATCGCGCCATCCAAGGATGGAGGGATAGACCCCGCCATGGAGGACGCACTCCTAGTGGCGATGGAGCCGGATACTGACTTCACCCCTCACAAGAGCCATGTTGACGAACCACTGGATTCACCTCTGGCCACGAACTCCGAGCTGCCTGTGCTTTGCCTATCAAATCTGATTGGGCGCCGATCATGGAGTTCACCTCCACGGATATCTTTTAACACTCACCTTTCGGCGACGTGCTAAATTCATTAAGGTCTCTCTCCTTGTCAGGAGATTCTTGGCCGAACTATGTCCGGCTAGAATGGGATGCGGACGACGAAAAAATTCACTACCCACCCACCACCCACTTAGTAGCCTCTGTCGACGATTTAATCGACATGCTCGATTTCGACTCCGAAGACATCGACGGCATGGACGACGATGCAGGAGAGGAACAGGAACTAGTGCCCACAAGGCACTGGACAACCACTTCACCATATGACATATACATGGTGGATACACCCAAAGAAAACAATGACGAAGAACGGTAGGATGCAGCGAAGAATAGCTCCCTCGAGAAGCAAGCAAAGCGTCGGCATAGGCGCCACTCAAAATTCCGCCTCGGCAAAACCAGCGATAACAGCGCAAGAGAAAATAACACTCCAGTCGACTCTAGAGGAAACGATGACCACATTGACCCAGCGGCAGAGCACGATGAAACTGCAAACGGCGAACATAGTACGGAACCGATGTCTGAACACGGCGACGCCGAGGATAAACCTCATCAACCCCCTCTGGGGAAGAAAACAGTTCGGACGAAGATGCACACATCATCCTGGAAACGCACTTGGAACAAGAGAACCTCCACAGAAGGCATATTGCCACAGCGAGGAGTCTGAAGAAGCAGAAGCAAAGGCTTAAGGCTGCACAAAATACATTCAACAGCCGGTGGAACAAATTGCTCGACAACGAAGAAAAGTACGGTGGAAGTTACCACAGAAAGAGCTATCCAAAGCGAAAGCTATTACCTAAATTCGACGATGAGGCCTTAGAGCCCACACAGCCAAAAAATAAAACGGCCAACCGGCCGGATCAACCACCTTGTGGCCGCGATAAAGCGGCTAACAAGGCCGCACATAAGTCAACACACGATCTACGTGAGGACTTGCGCCAAAAATCTAGTATGACCAGGTCCATCTATGGATCTAGGAAGCGCGCTCCAGCACAAAATCAAAACCGAATACTACAACCGTCTGAACGCCATGATACATCCAAATATAGGGGTGCCGCACACCCCCTATGTTTCACCGATGAGGTGCTGGACCACGAATTTCTAGAAGGATTCAAACCAGTGAACATAGAGGCGTACGACGGGACCATAAACCTTGTGGTCTGGATTGAGGACTTTATCCTCCATATCCATATGGCTCGCGTAGACGATCTCCACGCCATCAAGTACTTGCCCCTCAATCTTAAAGGACCAGATTGGCACTGGTTGAAAAGCGTCCACGAAAACTCAATTGGAAGTTGGGAGGAGCTCGAGGATGCTTTTCGGGCTAATTTTCAAGGGACCTATGTCCGACCTCTGGATGTAGACGATTTAAGTCATATAATTCAATAGCCTGGAGAGTCAGACCGAAAGCTTTGGAACAGGTTTCTCAGTAAGAAAAACCAAATTGTTGACTGCCCAGACGCCGAAGCATTTGCAGCTTTCAAGCACAGCGTCTGAGACGAATGGCTCGCCAGACACCTCGGCCATGAAAAACCGAGAACAATGGCAGCCCTGACAAGCCTCATGACCCGCTTTTGCACGGGCGAAGATAGCTGGTTAGCCCGCTGTAGCACCAGCGACCCAAGCACATCTGATGTCAGGGATGGCAATGGAAAACCACGACGCAGTAAAAGCAAGCGTCGAAATAAAGAAAATAGCCTAGATAATACGGCGGTAAACGCAGGATTCAGGGGCTCTCGACCAGGTCAGCGGAAAAAGCCTTTCGAAGGCAGCTGAGATGGACCGTCCAGCCTAAGCAAGATTCTAGACAAACTATGTGAGATTCATGGCACCCCCGATAAACCTGCAAAACACACCCACAGAGAATGTTGGGTCTTCAAGCAGGCCGGTAAGCTAAACGCCGAACACAAGGGGAGGGAGACACCAAGCGAAGACGAGGACGAACCTCGCCAGCAAAGCACTGGAGGACAGAAAAAATTCCCACCAGAGGTTAAAACAGTAAACATGATCCACATGACGAAGAGGAGAAGCAAACATGCACTCCGAGACATACGCGCCGTAGAGCCTGTCACCCCTAAGTTCAACCCCTGGTTGGCCTTCCCGATCACTTTTGATCGCAGGGATCACCCGACAAGCATCCGGCATGAAGGATTGGCTGCCTTGGTGTTAGAAACAATAATAAACGGATACCATATCACACGACTCCTTATGGACGGCGGCTGTGGTCTAAATATGATATATCAGGACACAGTCCACAAAATGGGGATAGACCCGACAAAAATCAGCCACGGTAATACTACCTTCAAGGGAATAATACCAGGCTCAGAGGCCCGCTCCACGGGCTCTCTAATACTATAGGTTGTATTCGGTTCATCCGACAACTACCGAAGTGAGAAGTTATACTTCGACATTGCGCCATTCCAAAGCGGCTATCAAGCACTACTCGGGAGAACAGCTTTCGCTCATTTTAATGCGGTACCACATTACGCTTCTCTTAAGCTTAAGATGCCTGGTCCACGTGGCACCATCACAGTTTGTGTAAATATTGAGCGTCCTCTACGCGCGGAAGAACGTGCGGCGGTTTTAACAGCCGAGCACTAGACGGCCTCACCAACCAGAATAAATGACAGGTCGCCAAGACCGCGGACACGGTTAGACGAGTCCGGCGCATCACTAGATATACCTGAGATTGGTTTGATGGTTAAACCCTCATAGACGATACCAGGGGCTTCCCTCGTGTAATCAGGGCTAGTTCGGCTCAACTTTACTTATCTTGAATTTTAATGGTTTATCGAGAATAACCAATTTTTTTAGCACGAAAACTTTCACCTATGTTCTTGTCTTTTACAGATGACAATAGTGCTACACCGGTCCAGGACACGGCACAACGGAGACACAGGCGCAGACGTGCAGCAGGGACTCGCTCAAAGGTTTCTTTTCAGATTAAGACCCTGCATCAACCTTTTTTACTGTCTCTTGTTGTTCACATCCTCCGGATACTCAATACAACCGAGAAGGATGCTAGCGTTATTGGCATTTCGCCACGTCAGAATATTGCACGTACCTGGACACTCGGGGTTTGTTATTAAGGCCATTGTTCAGCCCAGAATATGTTGTAAAGACCGAATACATTAGGGAGTGTTTGATGTCGTGAGTTTGGCCTTATATGCATCAGCTCCGAATCATGTCTTTGGTCAAATGTTGGGTTTGCCCGGCTCCCGTGTTTTGGTACCTTACATTCCGCTCTATCGGCTAAGGTGACACCGGGAGAACTACTGCGATTGTGCCCTGGTTCATCTGGATGAGCACCTTAGTAGAGAAAGCCGAAAACTGACTGTTATGATAAAGCGCGAGACTGGTCAACCACTCGATGACTTAGCGGAATCTTCGGGATTTGTCCGCATTAACGAAGGGCCGTTTCCCGGTCATGTACGTACGTGCACCGTATTCGGACGAGCGCGGAGGTACCAGGGGCTATACAGTAGTCCCACTGTCGAACTCCTATGGATAAGTGAAAGTGTTAAAGCAATATAGTCTAATTGCCTTGTTCGCTACGCCACCACCTCCTTAATGGACCAAGACGTTGGATCAAGTGTGAATATGCGTTTTTTGCGAACACCCCCGCATTATATGCGTGGGGGCTGAAGCCCACGACTTCAAACTTTCAGTTTATATACATATATACATACACGGCCACACAAGAGGCATAATAATACTTTCAAGCAAAAGTATAAACACAACCTTTATAATTCAATAAAACATTGTTTTTACAATGGGAATACATGTCACTAGAACATAATATTCTTCGAGCACGGAGCCTCTATTGAACGAGCTCCTTCATGGACTTCTTCAAAGTAGTACTCGGCACATACTCGGCCTACGGCCGAACTCCGGGTTGCAATAGCGGTGGCCTCCATCTCCGCCCAGTATGTCTTGACACGGGCAAGTGCCATACGCGCACCCTCTATGCACGCCGACCTCTTCATAGCATCGATGTGCGGCACATCACCAAGGAACTATTGCACTAAACTAAAATAACTATTCGGCCTTGGCCCTTCCGGCCATATATGATCTACAACAGACCTCATGGCAAGCCCGGACAACCTATGAAGCTCGGCGCGGGGGATCATCCCGCCACGACCGCCGGCTCGGGCATGCTCCCAATGTTGTGCACGCCCACCATTTGCAGTGTAGCTGTCATGAAGAGCCTCATCGACGACGGCGCCGGTCTCAACGTGCTCTCTGTGAAGGCTTTCAACCTTCTTCATTTACCACTCCAACGGATCCGACCCAGCAAGCCCTTCTTCGTGGTCGGCGGCAGCTCCACTAGCCCCTTGGGGTAGATCCGCCTCCCTATGAACTTCGGCACCCGCGGCAACTACCGCACCGAGCTGATCGACTTCGACATCGCCCGCTTCAGCCTACCGTACAACACCGTCCTCGGATACCCGACTCTAGCCCAATTCATGGTGGCGACCCATCCGGCATACAACCTCATGAAGATGCCCGGGAGCAAAGACGTCCGCACCGTAGTTGGGGATACCAAGGAGGCTCTAGCGGTGCTCAACTAGGCCCTCAAGACCGCCACGGTGGCACGACCGGCCAACGAGGCCACCCCAGGTGCTAAGGAGGTCACACCAGCAAAGTAGAAGCAGTTGTTCACTCAAGATCGGCCGAAACCAAGCATGTGCCGGTCGAGCAATATGGGTCCTCACGAGGCACCTTCACCATAGGCGCCAATATCAAACCAAATCAAGAAGAGGCACTGGTGTGTTTCTTGCGCGTGAACGAGGATGTGTTTGCCTGGAAACCCAAACAGCTAATGGGGGCCCCAAGAGGGGTGATCGAGCATCACCTAAGGGTGTGCCCCAATGTGCGCCCCGTGAAGCAGAAGGCATGGCGACAATCCACAGAGAAGTAGTCCTTCATCATCCAGGAAACCCGCAAGCTGGAGGCGGCGGGTGTCATTCGCGAGGTTCGGTACCCCGAGTGGCTGGCGAACCCTGTCGTCGTACCGAAGAAAGGCGGGAAGGAGCGCAGGTGTGTTGACTTCACCAACCTCAACAAGGCTTGTCCCCAAGACCTGTTCGCGCTCCGGTGCATCGATCAGATTGTCGAATCTACTGCCGAATGCGACCTGCTATGCTTCCTGGACGCGTTTTCAGGTTATCACCAGATCAAGATGGCGGTGGAGGATGTGGAGAAGACGGCCTTCCTCACCTTGTGTGGGGTATACTTCTACACTTGCATGTCGTTCGGGCTGCGCAACGTGGGCGTGACCTTCCAATGGCTGATGCACATCACCCTGGGTCACCAGGCCGGGAGGAACGCTGATGCCTACGTTGACGACATTGTGGTAAAATCTCGGGAGGCAAGAACTTTGATTCAGGACCTGGAGGAGACCTTCCCGAGTTTGCGCCAGGTGGACTTGCGGCTCAACCCAAAGAAGGGTGTGTTTGGTGTCCCTTCTAGCAAACTGTTGGGCTTCCTCGTGTCCCACAGGGGGATCGAGGCTAACCCAGAGAAGGTCAAGGCGTGTAGCGACCCGACCTTAAACGGTCAAGTCTCTGTGCTTCAGTGTCATCCCTGGATCGGTAATGCTGACACACACAGTACTCGAAGGATTTATAACAGAGTAGCAATCACACACTTATTAAATCAAAAGTCTCAAAAGATAACTTATTACAATAATATGGCTTACGGCCATCTAACACGATAACAGCGGAAGGCTTGGAAGATAAAGTGAGTCCATCAACTCCAACAGCATGGCTGAGCTACACGGCAAAGACCTAACAAACCTTACTCCTCGTCTGAAAAGTCTGCAACATAATACATTGCAGCCCCAAAATGGGTCAGCACATGGAATATGCTGGCAAAGTAACACAATAGAGCAAGAACAGAATAATACTATCACTACATGCATATTTGGTTGGTGGAAAGCTCTACAGTTACAGTTTTGAGAAAAGCCAATTTTTCCCTACAACAAAGGAATAGATTTTAAATTTACTATCATGGTAGTTGAAACATCATTGAGAAGGTTCCTCCAACTCAATCCCAATTAAAGTGATTTACAACCCAACAATATTAATTTAGAGTGATGAGATACTTAAGATACTCCAAGTACTAGATACTCAAGATTGTCCATAACCGGGGACACGGCTAACCATGATTAGTTTGTACACTCTGCAGAGGTTTGTGCACTTTTCCCCACAAGACTCGATCGCCTCCGTTAGATTTCTCGCACTGCATGATGTTTGAGAAACGGATGACCGAGACACAGTCTTTCAGAAACATTAACTCTCTACTCCGGGTAGACCATATCAAACCTACAAACCCACTACCGGCTGATCTACCTCTTCAAGAGCTTCACATAACTTACTCAACTATGCTAGAGCCCATAATAGCTTGTGGCTCCACACGGAAGTTTCTAGCATGAATAATCTCAGTTCCATTTTAGCCTGGGTGGCGGTCCATAGGAAGATCACACGGGTACTCCGGGATTTCCAAAAATACAGGCAACACTGGGTACTCCAGGTGCCTCAATCCACCCAGATGTATATTTAAGTTGCCACCTTAAGTTGAACCATTAATTAACAATATCACATCTGTCATGGATTTCACTCACCCAAACCACGTCTACGAGCATAGCATAGCAATATAAGCAACGCGTAGAAGTAACTTCCAAAGGTTTGAATGTAACAAGGTAATAGGTTCTACCTCATCAACTAATTTCCCAACCCACATGTTAATGACATCCTAACCATGCAATGTTTGGGGATTGTAACTAATGCATAAAAACTCTGTGGTATAGGGATATGATCAAAGTGTTACTTGCCTTGCTGACGATCCGCGAAACCTAGAGACTCCAAATAACACACTTCGCACTCCGGGAATTCTATCGCAAGAAAACAATAGCATAAATAAGCAACAATCAATGAGGCATGGGTAAAACTCAAATAACAAGATCTAACCAGAAAGTTCAACTTAAGAACTCCGGTTTGCAAGAAGAATCAAACCAAACGGAGCAACGTAACTCAAACGGCAAAAGAAACAAGATCCATTTACTAATTTGAACTAGGGTCAAATTTTACAGTACCAAAATCTTGTTCAAGTTGGTTAATATGAAAGAGGGTCTCTCGACGAAGATCTAGACGCTTGAATCCCCTGATTCTGACTAACGAGCGAAAAGATAAACAGAAATGAAAATCGGATCAGAAATCACGATCGAGAATAATCGTGGAAAAATCTGATAAAAGAAAACTGACGAACAGGCTAACGAACGAGCATTCATTATCTGTAACTAACAAGCAAAAACCATTCGTTGAAACGAACGTACGGACGAACGTCCGCTAAATAGAGGAACCAGAAAAAAAAACAGCGAGCCAATCTAAAAAAAATGAACTAGGGTTTTGTTAAAAAAACCGAATCGGTTTTCTTAAAAAAACGGGCGACGGCGGAATGGCGCACTACCTCTCCAGCGAGATTCCGGTGAGGCGGGGCTCGGCGGCGGCGGCGGCGGCTCGGGTGCGGGCCGCGGCGGCAGCGACTTGTGGTGCTGGTGGCGGGGGTCGGGCGGCTTATAAAGGGGCGGGGCGGGGTGGCTTGGAGGAGCGGCAAGGTGGCGGGGAGGAGGAGTCCAGCTCGGACTCCGGTCTGAGTCGTCGGCGGCGGCTAGAGTTGGGCCGGGGCTGGGCTTGGGCCCAGTCGGCCTAGGCGCGGTTTTTTTTTAAATTCCGCCGAACAGAAAATAAATCCTAGAAAATAAAATAAAAATCTAAAAATGCCAAAACAAAGTTTCACCGTCTAAATAAAATATTTAGAACGAGATGAACATTTTCTTGGCCCTAAAATGCAATTTTTAAAACATGCAATTTTTCTAATGCAAATAAAATCGAAATAAAATCCAATATTTGATTTTAATATTTTTCTCCAATAGTTCAATTATTTTGGAGAAGTCATATTATCTCCTCTCATATATTTTATTATGAAATATTTTTGGGAGAGAGAAATAATCAAAATAAAAAATCCTCGTTTCATTATTTGATAAAAATCAAATATGAAAACTGGGGAATTCCCAACTCTCTTCGAGGGTCCTTGTGTTGCTTAGAATTTTTGAGGATTGCGGAAAAAAAATGCATGAATGATATATGTATAACATTCCAAATTGAAAATTTGGGATGTTACAAGGCGATAGAAGACATGAGCCCACCGGAAACTCTTAAGGAGATGCAGAAGCTTGCAGGCTATGTGACCTCGCTGTAGCGCTTCATCTCCAAGCTGGGAGAGCGCACCCAGCCATTCTTCAAGCTGATGAAGAAGAAGGGCCCGATCGAGTGGACCCCAGAAGCCGACCAAGCATTTCAAGACCTCTAGAGATACCTGACCAGCCCTCCGGTGATGGTGGCGCCTCGCCCTCTCGAGCCCCTGGTGCTTTACCTTGCCTCCACTCCCTACTCCGCCAGCGCAGCTCTAGTGGCGGTCCGGGAGGAGCGCCAGGCCAGGGGGATGCCATGCCATGCTGCGCCACCAGCCGAGGCGATGCAGGACCCGGAGGGCACCACAAGGGCTGAAGCAACACCCACGTGTGACCAAGCCCACCAGGGCGGTGTTCACGGGCCGGTAGAGGCCCCAGCAGGCAATCAGGCTCTTGAGGTCCCATCATCTCAGGAGACGCCCCAACTGCCGGCAGGCACAAGCTACGTCAATGTTTCTGCCCTCGTCGAGCACCCGGTGTATTTCATCAGCACAGTACTGCAGGATGCAAGGGCACGATACTCCATGCCTCAGAATCTCTTTCTCACGCTTCTAGTGGCCTCACGCAAGTTGCAGCACTACTTCCAAGGTCACCCAATCAAGGTCATCTCAGCCTACCCGCTCGAGAGGGTACTCAGGGCCCCAACGCAGTCAGAAGAGTCGTCGAATGGAACATCGAGTTGGAAGCATTCTAGCTAGAGTTCAGCACAACTAGGATCATCAAGGGGGTCGTGCTCACCGACTTCATGGCAGAATGGACCGACGCCCCAGGGTTTGAAGCAGGCGAGGGCCGATCCCTCTCGCTAGGAAGTGAAGCACCAGATGGCTGGGTCATGTATTTCGATGGCGCGTTCGCACGCAAGGGCGTGGGGGCTGGAGCAGTGCTCATCTCGCCTACTCAGGACAAGCTCTACTACACCGTGCAACTCTGCTTCCAGCAGGGCGAGAAGGTCTCCAACAACATCACAAAGTACGAAGGCCTCATCGCCGGCCTCAAGGCCACGGTGGCCCTAGGGGTGAAGCGCCTCACCATCAAGGGCGACTCGTAGCTCCTCGTCAACTTCTCCAACAAGGTATACGAGCCGAAGGACGAGCAAATGGAGGCATACCTCGCGGACGTACACAAAATGGAAAAGCATTTCCTAGGTCTAGAGCTCCAGCACATACCCTATGGCAGCAACAAGGAGGCTGACGACATCGCCAAGAGAGTGTCCAAGCGACAACCCTAAGAGCATGGCGTCTTTGAGGAGCAGGTCTTCAAGCCGTCGGCAGCACCTCCACTCTCGGGGCCGGCCCCGCCTCGGGAGGAACTCCCCCAACCACCTACCTCAGGAGCCCCAGCCTGCGGCCCGACCTTAGGAGCGCGCCTACTCCTGGCGCTAGAGCCTCAAGAGGGGTGCTGGACTAAGGAGCTTAAGGAATACCTAACTCAAGGGACGGTGCCGGAGAAGGAGGAGGACGTGGAGCGCGTGGCCCGACAGGCTACGACATACTGCAACCAGGATGGTGAGTTATACAGGAAGCGTCCAAATGATGTTTCCTTATGATGCATCTCTAGGGAACAGGGGAATGAGCTATTGGCCAACATACATGGCGGAGACTGCGGGTAACACTCGTCATCATGCACCCTCGTTGGCAAGGCATTCCGCATCGGGTTCTACTGGCCTAGGGCTCTCGATGACGCAACCGAGTTGGTGAAGTCCTGCGAGGCCTGCCAATTCCACGCCAAGCAGATCCATCAGCTAGCTCAGGGCCAGACCATCCCGCTCTCGTGGCTGTTCGTAGTCTGGGGGCTGGATATCTTAGGACCATTCCCTCGAGCGCCTGGGGGCTACCTCTACCTCTATGTCGACATTGACAAGTTCACCAAATGGGCGGAGGTAGAAGCCGTCTGCACCATCCCGGTCGGATCTGTGGTTAAGTTCATCAAGGGTGACGTAAGCCGGTTTGGGGTTCCTAATCACATCATTACCGACAACGCCTCGCAGTTCACTAGAAATATTTTCTAGGCATACTATGCTAACCTTGGAACGCAGATCTACTATGCTTCAGTGGCACACCCCAGGAGCAATGGTCAAGCCAATCGCGCCAACGCGGAGGTCCTCAGGGGCCTCAAGACCAGGACCTTCAGGAAGAAGCTTCAGGCCTGCGGAAAGGGATGGCAAGACGAGCTCCAGTCTATGTTGTGGTCCATCCACACCACCGCCACCAAGCCAACAGGCGAGACCCCGTTCTTCCTCTTCTACGGACCAGAAGCGGTTCTCCCTCACGAGGTCAAGCATCACTCTGCGCGGGTCCTGGTGTTCGATGAGACGCAGTAGGATGCCATGTGGGGGATGGACCTTGTGTTGGGGGAGGAACGCCACCGTGAAGCCTCGCTTCGAGCGGCAAGGTATCAGCAGGTGCTGCGACGGTACCACTGTCGCAGCGTCCGCTACAAGATGCTTTAGGTGGGCGATCTCGTCCTCAGGCGAGTGCTCTCCACGGAAGGGCTGCACAAGCTCTCGCCCTTGTGGGAGGGCCCGTTTAGGATCACCCGTGTCTCCAGGCCTGGTGCCCCGCGCCTGGAGACACAGGACGGGATCCTGATCTAGAACGCCTGGAACATCCAGCACCTCTGGAGGTTCTACCCATGAAGCAAGGTCTAGCGCCTGTGAAGATCTCCGCTTGTGACACTCTCACGTAATGATGAGTGGCGCTGTACATGCCCCGGAGTCTCAGGAGTGCCGCCCTTGGGCGTCGGGGGCTCCCTCCCATGTCTTAGTGGCAGCACTTACTTCCCGCTGGTGAGAAGACTAGACTAGGTGCCGGACATGGCTTTTCATTTGCTTTCCATAGTTGGCTTGCCCCTTTTTCTTAATGGAAGTTTGCATTCTGGCTTTTCTTGTTCTCTTGGTTCGATCGCCTTTTCCTCTGTTCTTCCTTGGATCTTTGTTTTGGTCCGTGCTCACCCTCGCATGCCTCGCGAGGGGGCTGGAGAGGTGCCGCCTCATGAGCGTTTTTCCTGTTCTTTGCGAGGCTCCCTTGCCCGAGCCTGCAAGCTGGCACACCTCTCTCAATCCGTGCCCTTCGGGTACCGCGAGACGAAGTGCTGGGTCATGGCCGGCGGCACCTGTGACCAGGATTCGGAAGAATAAGAGTTTACTAATGAATTTTTGCAGTTCCTTGACGCCTTCCGAAAAAAGAAAGCCTCGCCAGGCACTGGCCAATGCGCACCTCACGAGGCGGAAACTACTTTCGGCACATCAAGCTAAGTTATCTCTACACACCTACATAAAACGTTGGTACCACAAGACGACGCAGGGACAATAAACATAACAAAACAACTCAGAAATCATGGTTCATTGCACGCCCCCGCAAGGCCCATACTTGTTTCTTCTTAAATGCAGGAAGGAAAGAACAAAACAAAAGTGGTGTGTGCCCCCACAGCAGTTCGCGAGGACGGACCCATGGCGCTCCCTCGAGCTCAGCCAGACCCCTCCTCACGCTTCACTGGAGCGCGGCGACGAGACGACCCACTACGACCCTCGAAACGGGCGTGGCGTCGTGGCGGCTGGTCATAGCCGCCACTGCTGGCGCTGTCGTTGGAGGAGAAGCCGCCATAGCTAGAAGAGTCGCGGCCAGCGCCGAGGATGGAGCCACCTTCCTCCTTGTTACGACCATCGCCAAGGCCAAGCACCTCCTCGCCATCATTGTCCTCGGGGAAGCACCCGACATGGAGACCATCTTCCCCAAACACCCTCACGTAGAGGGGCGCATCATCGTCGTACTTGAAATGGATGGCACACCGCCTGCCCAGGCCGCGCGCGCGGGAAAACGTCTGCTAGCCGTGGGCCAGGGCTGCGTTGTACGCGGCGGAGACTTCCACCGCGACCCACGATGCCCTGCTGCAGCAACCGTCCGCCTGCAGCCAGAGACCGCCTGGACCGATGGCCGGCAGTTCACCGGCGAAGAAGCGCGGGAGATGAAGCCAGGTGCCAGCCGTGTTTTCCGACCACACAATGAACTCCGGCATCACCTCTGCCGAATGGAAGCGTTGCCGAGGAGGCCGCGCAACCATGGCGCGCCTCACTTCATCAATGGGACTGCCACAACCAGCGCGACTCCTGCCGTGCAAGGAGGTGCTGCCGCCCACGAGGGGCCATGGTGAGGGTTGCAGCGTCCTTGCGCAGGCCACCGCGCCCCCTCTTGGTTGGCGGCGAGCCGGGCCCCTCATGGCGGGTCTTTCCCTTCTCCATGGCTTATAACCTCCGCATCGGCACCATGGTCGATGCAGCAAGCGATGAAGCGAGGAAGAAGGAGTGGGAGAAGCGAAGGAAGAGATGGGTGATGGAGGCTCCGCTCCCCTCTTCCCATTTATAGCCAAGGGGAGGCCAACTGCCAGCCTCCATGATTTAAGGTAATAATGATCTTTTTCTGCATGCAGCAAGGACTCGTCAAGTCAGGCAGTTGCCGAGGTAGCATGGAGAAGCAGAAACACCCATGTCCAATCAACTGCCACACGTCAACCGAGGCCACAGGCTGTTAGGGCCCGCGGTGTTCCGCACTTGTCCCTTGGCTTCGCCTCGATGCCAAGCCCGAGCGTGCCTTCTGTCCGGGGGCTACTGTCGGCGTCCTGGGAACAAGAGTCCCCAGACTTGCCTGCCTACGCTCGACGGTGTGGCTCCGCCATCAGCCTTGTACGGCCCATCTTCTCTAGCGAACACTCCAGACCCTCGCGAGGGGCCAAGCCTCGCGAGGCGGACGACGCTAGACCTCCTCGGGGGCGGCCTCACCAGGCTGGCTCGCGAGGGGCGGAGATATCAAGGCAAGGGGCACCTCGTGAGGTCCCCGTGATGCAAGCCATGACGACCAAGGCCAGGCAGGCGCCAGCGCGCGCAGTGTCCTCATTTCCTCTTTGGTGCTAAAGATGCAAGCGCAGGAGCGGAGTCTTGAGGCATCAAGCAAAGGTTTCCATATCGGTGCACCAAGACCAAGACCCGCAGGACGGCAGGATGGAGGTCACCGTGGAGCCCAAGAGGTGTCACCACCAGAGCCTTTGGCAGGCGAAGACCATCTTTTGTCAGGATAGCTTGTACTTGTCGTCCCCCTTCAAACTGGCCGTTGTGGGATCCCTTCCCGCCTAATATTTGGGGAGAGGACCCGGGCCTCTATAAATAGGACTAGCCACCACCTTAGAAGGGACTATCCGGAACGGCATCAGCTGACCAAGCACAAGAGCACCTCTCCTCAGGAGGTTGTTCTTCCCTTGTAACTGTTCATCCTTAGCCCAAGAGGCAATCCACCACACCACACACGCGTAGGGTATTACACCACATCGGTGGCCCGGACTAGTATAAATCTTGTGTCCCTTGTTCTGCGGATTCGACGCGCTAAGACCTGAGATTGCGGAGAGGGTGTGAGCTAGAGGGGGAAAGATCTTTGTGCGCACCCCAGTGTTCGAACCTCAACGGTTTTGCCGGAACCCGACATCCGACAAGTATAAGCATCTCAAAAACCAAAGCTTCTCACAACAAGTGTGATTGTTTTTGTAGGGAACGTGCCACATTTGGGGACGAAACGATATCCGTTGCCTCATATTGCTTCCAAAAAATTTCTAATGTCAACATAGAACAACTTTAATTTTGGAATTTTGGGGGGTTTGCTTGGACATTTTCATACATTAACTGGGTTTTCTAGGCATTTTATATGCACAATTCAAATTTGAACTACATGCACATGCTCCAGTGCATATAAAATTATTTGAAAAAACAAATATGTGTCCTTCGGTGTATGCTTAGGTACCATGCAAGAAATGGGAATGAATTTGAAACACCCTGCCTTCGTCACTCGGTCGTAAAAATTGAGATACTTTGTTTTTAAATTCTAGTAAATTCAAAAGTCGTCTGAAATTCATGAAACTTGGCATGCTATCATGGAGCGGCATCAACATGCCATGGAAAAAAATTGTCCCATTTGGAGCAGGTTCGGGTATAAGCGTCTCACAAACCAGAGCTTCTCACAACAAGCCTGATGGTTTCGGTAGGGAACGTGCCACCTTTGGGGACGAAACGATATCCATTGCCTCCTATTGCTTTCAAAAAATTTCTAGTGTCAACATAGAACAACAGGAGTTTTGTGTTTAATTTTTGAATTTTTTGGGATTTGTTTGGACATTTTTGTACATTAACTTGGTTTTGTAGGTATTTCAGGTGCATAATTCAAATTTTAACTACATGCACATGCTCCAATACATATAAACTGGTTGAAAAAACAAATTTGTGTCCTTGTTTGCATTCTTATGTCCCATGCAAGAAATGGGAATGAATTTCAAACACCCTGCCACCGTCACTCAGCCGCAAACATTGAGATACCTGGTTTTTAAATTCTAGTAAATCCAAAACTCCTCTAAAATTCATGAAACTTGGCATGCTATCATGGAGCGGCATCAACATGTCGTGGTAAAAATTTTGTCCCATTTGGGGCAGGTTTGGATATAAGCGTCTCACAAACCAGAGCTTCTCACAACAAGCGTGATGGTTTCCGTAGGGAATGTGCCATATTCGGGGACGAAAAGATATCCGTTGCTTCTTATTGCTTTCAAAAAATTTCTAGTGTCAACATAGAACAACAGGAGTGTTGTGTTTAATTTTTGAATTTTCCGGGGTTTGTTGGGACATTTTTATACATTAACTTGGTTTTGTTGGCATTTGAGGTGCATAATTCACATTTGAGCTACATGCATAGGCTCCAGTGCATATAAACTTGTTGAAAAATCAAATTTGTGTCTTTGGTTGCATGCTTTGGTCCCATGCAAGAAATGGCAATGAATTTCAAACACCCTGCCACCGTCACTCGGCCGCAAACATTGAGATACCTAGTTTTTAAATTCTAGTAAATCCAAAACTCGTCTGAAATTCATGAAACTAGGCATGCTTTCATGGAGCGGCATCAACATGTCGTGGTAAATTTTTTGTCCCATTTGGGGCAGGTTTTGGTATAAGTGTCTCACAAACCAGAGCTTCTCACAACAAGCGTGATGGTTTCGGTAGGGAACGTGCCACCTTTGGCGACGAAACGATATCTGTTGCCTCTTATTGCTTTGAAATTTGTCAACATAGAACAATAGGAGTGTTGTGTTTAATTTTTGAATTTTTCGAGGTTCATTTGGACATTTTTATACATTAACATGGTTTTCTAGGCATTTCAGGTGCATAATTCAAATTTGAACTACATGCACATGCTCTAGTGCATATAAACTGGTTGAAAAATGAAATATGTGTCCTTGGTTCCATGCTTAGGTCCCATGCAAGAAATGAGAATGAATTTCAAACACCCTGCTACCGTCACCTGCCATAAACATTGATACTTTGTTTTTAAATTCTAGTAAATCGAAAACTCGTCTGAAATTCATGAAACTTCGCATGCTATCACGGAGCGGCATCAACATGCCGTGGTAAAATATTTGTCCCATTTGGGGCAAGTTTGTGTATAAGCGTCTCACAAACCAGAGCTTCTCACAACAAGCGTGAAGGTTTCGGTAGGGAACGTGCCATCTTTGGGGACGAAACGATATCAGTTGCCTCTTATTGCTTATTTTTTTCTACTGACAACATAGAATAACAGGAGTGTTGTGTTTAATTTTGGAATTTTTCAGGGTTCGTTTGGATATTTTTATACATTAACTTGTTTTTGTAGGCATTTCAGGTGCATAATTCAAATTTGAACTACATGCACATGCTCCAGTGCATATAAACTGGTTGGAAAATCAAATCTTGGTCCTTGGTTGCATGCTTAGGTCGCATGCAAGAAATAGGAATGAATTTCAAACACCCTGCCACCGTGACTCAGCCACAAACATTGAGATACTTGGTTTCTAAATTCTAGTAAATCCAAGTCTCGTCTGAAATTCATGAAACTTGGCATGCTATCATGGAGCGGCATAGACATGCTGTGGTAAAAATTTCGTATAAGTTGGGGCAGCTATGGGTATAAGTGTCTCACAAACTAGAGCTTCTCACAGCAAGCATGATGGTTTCGATAGGGAACATGCCACCTTTGCGGACGAAACGATATTCGTTGCCTCTTATTGCTTGCAAAATTTTTCTAGTGTCAACACAGAACAACATGAGTGTTTTGTTTAATTTTGGAATTTTTCGGTGTTTGTTTGGACATTTTTATAAATTAGCTGGGTTTTCTAGGCACTTTATGTGCACAATTCAAATTTTAACTACATGCATATGCTCCAGTGCATATAAATTGTGTGCGTTCAGTTAACCATTCATGGGACGCCACGCCTCACTCTTTTAATGGCTATGAGGTGCCGCGCGGACAGGTGCTTGAGCTCTTGACTAAACAGGAGGCATGCGAGCTGTACTCCAATGCGGAGGCTCACCGGGAAGCATGCGAGCCGTACGCCGTGCAGGCTCACCGCCCTTTGTCTTCCATGTCCGCCCGCCTTTCTCGCATCCTCTCCATTAATGGCGCCCAAGCCGCAGTTTAATTCGGTTTTTAAAAATAAAACACTCATCGCAAACATTTTAGTTAGAACACCCTTATGCAATACCGAAAACTTCCTGAGGTAGTCAAGGGAAAATGTGCCTAGCAAGATTTGTGTAGCTCTTGATTTGAAACATTTTAGATAGAACACCCATATGCAGACCGACAGCTTCCCAGGAAGCCAAGAGAAAATGTGTCGAGCAGGATTTCTATAGCTCCTGACCGCAAACGTTTCAGTTAGAACATCCGTATGCAGAGTGAGAACTATGGTCTTCTCCGTTAAGTCGAGGGAAAATTTGCAGTGCAGGATTTGTGCATCCCTTCAACGCAAATGGTTGTTTTGGATGACCCGCGTGCAACCACGTACAAACAATTTGGTAAGATTTGCATTTGTCATATTAGGTATGTTGCCATTTGTCAAACTAGAAAGATTGACATTTGTTGATATAGTAACATTGCCATTTGTCAATCCTTGTAACACTGTGATTTGTCAAAATATGCAGCTAAAAATCACTAGCACTATCTAATTTTTGCAACTAAAATTTAGTAATTAAGCATAGATTTCATTCATAGATTAAGCAGTCGTTCTTAATTTATACAAATAGTTCAACTCGACAGCTGAACGGACGAAACTTTTCCCCTGTTGTTGCCAACCACGTACTGAAATAGCTAGTTCAACTATATATACTAGCTAATTTTAAGTACATAGTTCCACCACACATCTATAGCTAGATGAACTAAACAAAATAGCCCCTAAATACTAATACTACGGAGGGGCTTTGTGCTATTTCCGGTAGCCTCTCCTCTGCCGAGTGCGCTCGGTAAGAGGCAGACGAGGAGGAGGAGCGTACCAACAAGCTGGACAAATGCAATACGGTGCCTACCGCTTCTGCATGTTCAGCAACAATCGCCAGCTCGAACGCCCACTACCGCTCCAGACGATGCCTCTCGAAGCGGCCGGACTGCTCATAGATCTCCTGATTCCTGGCTTCTGTGTCGGCATGTGCTCCGGCCACGGCTGTGCTAAGGCGCTTTGCTTGCTCGATGAGGTGCTCCTCCTCCTCCCGCAGGAACTCGATGTAGCGCACAAGGTTGCTGATGCACGTGCGGGCCTCCACCTCCGCCTCCCTCCTTCGGGCTGCGGTGGCGGAGCGGGTGATGATCCCGGCGGTCGACCGTAGGCTGGCGGCCATGGCGGTCGACGATGGGGTGGCGGCCACGACCACCACCTCCTGCCTTGGGTCGTGGTGACGGAGCGGGTGATGGCCACGGTGGCCGACAGTGGGGTGGTGGCCACGATGGCCGACTCCCGCCTTCGGGCCACGGCGGCATAGCAGAAGATGGCCCTGGCTTTCGACGGTGGTGTGGCGACAATGTCACACCCTGCATTTTGTAACACTTCATTTGCATTAATAAAGCATGAAAATTTGGACCAACAAAAACTTTTGCATTATTTGGCTTTTATTTTGGAGTTGGATTTCATTGAGTGGTTTTTCAAGTGCTCTTTAAAGTCAACTACTCCACCTTCTGTACTTCATCTCCTTGCCCCAAACTTCTGCCAAATGATCATGCCATGTGTATAGTACAACATAGTATTTTCTTACAAAAATAATTTGGCCAAATAGTATTTTCAAAAATTAGTTTTCCAAAAACCCCTGGATTGAGGTTTGCACTGCAAGTACCTGATTTGGGGTATGAAAAATATTTCAAAAGGTATATTTGAAACCTATTAGATATAGGATTCCCATAAACCCCAAAAATATAATTTTAAAAGTTATTTTCCTATTTTATTTAAAAGCTTTTTCTAAAGGCCAGAAATGGTCTTTAATAGGGAAAATTTATTTTATTATTTTAATAATATTTGAAAAAATCAGGGAAACTCAGTGGGCATATATTTCCCATATATAAGAGTTTCAACACATGGTCATGTTCAAAATATTGGACAAAACCTTCCAAAACCATTTCTGCCCATTTCAAGCATTTGAAATATTTCTACAGGAAATATTTCCATAAAAATCCAAGAAAAATCCAGCAAGTCACAAATGCATATTGTGATGATCTTGCAAAGCCTCACTTCAATCAAGGTCATTTTGGTCCACCAAAATGCCCCATAACCCTTTCTGTTCAGAACCTAATTTGAGCAAGTTTGTACTACCAACTTTCTCCCCTTAATCCCAACTTTTGTGACCATGTTCACATGACCAAATGAGGCCACTACACCAAGTAGTGCATCAAGGAGAAGTGTTATGCTCAACTAGATCTACACAAGTCTATTTCTGCTCATTTCTAGGGTTTACAAAAGTTTTATGCCAAAACCTTTATCAAACACCTTCTCCCACTTTTCAAAAATCACCATTTTAACCACTAAAACTATTCTCCTTGAGCTCAACTTTTTACCACAGCTCCTCCTAGTCCCCTTTCACCTCCAGTAACAATGGAAAATCCACAGCTCCATTATTGGATGGGTGAAACCACCTCTTTCTCTCTCTGGACAGCCCATTTCTCCCTCTTCTTCTACCTCTCTCCTCTCCTACTGGCCATCCAGAGCATCCAATGCCTCTCCCTACTTCTTTACTCCACCCTTGAGCTACTGGACATGGTTGGCCGCGGCCACAAGGCATAGAAAATGCCATGCCGGCCATTTGGGAGCTCTGGAGCGTGCTACAGTGCGCTCCCGTACTGTAGCCGCCCTCTGCTCGACGCCTCCGACCACCTCAGGCCTCCCCCGCGTGCCTGCCGATGCGCCTCGGCGTCCGCAGCACGCTACACGGTCGGGCCCCTCCTCTCTCCTCCTCCCCGCGCCTCCGCGCTAGCAAACACCGGCCGCCCGAGCGCCAGCTCCTCCCGAGCCCTGTGACGACGCACAAAAGCCCGCCGGCGCAGGGTCCATGGCACCTCGCCGTTCGCCTATTTAAGGGCCTCCCCGAGCCTCTCCCTCACCACCACTCGCTCCTAACCCCTCGAAATCAGCCCCCTGTGCCCTCCACTCTCCTCCAGGAGCACCCAAGCTCGAGATCAAGCTCGAGCTCCGCCGCTTCGGCTTGCCGGAGTTCACAAGGTATAGGCCTCCCCCGTTCCTCCTCTGCCTCGATCTGGAACCCCTACAGCCCTCTGATCTTTTCCCCCTTGTTTCCCCTCTCTGTAGGTGCCGGAAACGGCCGGAGTCACCGCCTCCCGAAGCTCCTCCGCCGCAGCTCCTTGTCGCCGGTGAACCAGGCACCCCCGCCGGCCAAGTCCACCACCCGCCAATGTGCGGCAGTCTCCTGAAGCCATCCCCGCACTCGACGGAGCTCGCCGTGGCCTGCATCGTCGCCGGTGAGTACTGCGACCCCCCTGTCCACGGGTTAGTGATGACAGGTGGGCCCCACCTGTCATCCTCTCCCTTGTTACCGCGCCCCTCTCTCTCTCTGACTTGCGGGCCCCGGCCGTCATGTTTGAAATGGGCGGGCGCGCGCGCTGTGCGCTGGCTCGGCTGGGCCGGCCCGCTGGCTAGGCCTACTACCCCGCAGCTATTCTGGCCCGGCAGGCACAGTGCCCTTTTTCTTTTTCTTTTTCTGTGGCTTTTCCAAAAATTCCACAAAATTAATTATTTATCCAAATGCAATAATTCCAACTCCTAAATTCTTATAATAATCCCACCTATTTATGGTGCAACTTTCATTCAAATCCACCTATTTATAACAAAAATGAGTTGACATTTTTCTGAGCACTTTGGTTTTTCTGTTGTATTATTGCCTTATTTCCTCGTTATTATTTTGCGACGATAGATTGCGTTGCTGACGGAGGAATTGGACCAGAAGACTTTGAAGACCCAGAAGACTTTGTTGAGCTAGGCAAGCAGCCCTTTGACCATGTCTAAGAAATCCATTTTTTTGCATGTCATATGGCATTTTTATTGCTTGCATCGAAGTCATGATAAACTGGTGACCACTTGAGGTGGTTGCCTCCGTTGCTTTTCTCATTGACACTTGCATGATACATGACCCTACCTTTCTATGAGGGTTATGCCGGTGGGAGTAGATAGGATGCTAAGTAGTGCTACGCAAAAAGGGACGGGAATACGCATAGTGATGGAGACAAAATATTTTCAAAGGACTTTTCGAAAACCCCGTCGGGTGACACTTATGCCCGAGGGAGATGATGAGTTGGGTAACCACTTGATGACGAAGTGGTGTACCGAGGCAAGTGTATGTGTTGTTTTCAAAAACGGATTGGTTAAGTTGCGACCGTTATACCAACCTTACATGCGCAACCACTCTACCCTTATATGGGAAAGGGCATTATTGATTACCTAGGCCGATACTAGCTTGGAGCCCGCATTACTAGTAATAGGGGAGAGTTGGTGCTCTCTCTCGGGACGGGGTCGTGCCAGGTAGGGCGGCCATGACTGTTTTTACAGGGCACCGGATACACCATTGCGTCCCCTCTCGGATGTTACGATCTCGAGTGAATCTCGTATGATGTACATCGTGATGATACGGAACAACGATTGGACTCCTTGTTAGTGTCGTCTAGGGAAAGATAGTGATCGGGTGCTTACCCCGAGTACTTGAGGTATCGCGGGTCGTGGATGACACGGAAGTTCCCCGAATCTTGTGGGTAAAGTGTGCAACCTCTGCAAAGTGTAAAACTATTCGAATAGCCATGTCCACGGTCAAGGACAGTTGGGTAACCGCTCTTGGGCTACATCCACATGTTTACAAACCAATGTGTGTGTGTGTGTGGATAAGTGGGGAGAACTACTTGGGTCAAGTCAAAGGACTTGACATGATTGAGTTGGGTTGGTGCCCACTCTTTTTATGTTGATATCTGTAACCTGTCCTGATGGTTAATTGAATTCTCCTAATGCATGTCTTACAAGTTGTTGAACATGTCACTGCACTCAAAACTAGCTTTCCGCAAAAATTTACCTATATCATACATTGTTGTACCTTGAACCAAAACATGGGTTGCTTGCGAGTACATTCAAAGTACTCATTGGCTTGCCACTGGTTATTTAATTGGCCAGGCATGGAAGAACAGGAGTTCGAGGAAGAATTCTTTGGAGACGAACATGCGAACTAGGACGTTTCCCAGTCAGAATGCCTGTAGGGTTAAGGCAGATGGCATGGGTTCTACTTATCGACGAAGATTTCCGTTGCTTAAGTTTATTTGGCTTTCAGCCCTTCTGGCTTTATCTATATAAGACTTGACCATAATGGTCATAATTTGTGTAAGACGATATGTATGGATGTAAGACTCTTGTTATTCAGCTTCTGTGTGTTCAGTGAGCAATCATCTCTGGGATCACTGTACATGTGCATTCGGTGATCTCGACTTATGAGTTGGGGTCCCCACAGAGCTGGTATCAGAGCCATCCTGACTGTAGGAAGCCTTAGTTAGCATGGACGTTAGTTAGCTTGAGACCATCTAAACTTATCTTCTTTTCTAAAGCTTACCCAACCCAGGATATATTTCCCTTATTGACCTTTCCCATTCAACCTTTGTAGATGGCTGCCGTACCCGAAGACTTCCTGACCACTGGATTTCCCGTGCTTCTCGAGGACAGCCTCAAGAAGTGCCAGTTTCACCGAGCCCCCATTTTCACCTACCATGAGCATTGGATCAATGACACCGAGACGGAGTATCATGTGGAAGTGATCGTGAAGGCTAATGACTCTCCAACAAGCTGGTTCTTCGAGGGACCCCAGATGGCAACACTAGTTCTTGCCGTCGAGACGGCAACCCTCAAGGCTCTCACACACCTCCGAGACCTTCTTCCAGAGATGACAGACGAGTTCGCAACCCGCTTCTTTCCTTATAGGAAGGAAGGTGAGGATGAGAGCAGTGCACCAGCTCCACCATTAGAAGAAGGACTTTCACTCCAATTCCAGACCTACTTCAGCCTTTGTGCCGATAGTTTGGCACAACACTTGGCCTTTGAATCAGTGGAACTCCGAAAGGAACTTCATGAGACCAAGGCACTTCTTCTTCAAGCACAAGGGAAGACGGATAGGATCAAGAAGGAAGGTGCTCCCCCTGGACAACCCGCAATCGCATACAGAGGGGGAAGACCCCCAAAGGATGGAGAACCACCACAGCAACACCGCATGAGCGCAAAGGAATACTACAAGCTCTTCGCACCACCGGCGAAGCAATGCCGTGTTGAGCTCCTCCACTCCCCCACCCCTTCAAGTGGAGAGGAAAGTCAGGCCACCAATGACGAGGAGGAAGACCCAGAAGAGCCAGACTACGCGACCGAGCATTCCACCACTTAGGCATCATTCACAACCCGGATATGCCCGTTAGTAACCCCTATGGTAGGATAGGTCGTGTACCCCTATGCGAAGTCAAGTCCTTGTAATGGTTCATATGAAACCATGTAGTATTGTGTTTGCTTTTGATGTGTTTGATGGGCGTCGTACTTTCCTTCGGGAACTTGTAAGCGACTACATCACCCATTTGGATTTTAATGAATGTGTTTGGCCTTTTGGCCCTTGCATGAAAACAATTAGTGTCATACCAACCCCCTTACTAGGCGTCCCATCTATATTGCTTTCCCCATCTTTCCCAATCATGAGACCTTGACCGCTCCAACAGGATGCCTGTTGTAACTCGTACTCGTACCTCTACCTAGCAGCAAGAAGCCGGAGAAGGAGCCCGTTAGGAACAAACCCAAGGACAAGCTCCACCACCGCCACCACCTCCAAACATGGACATGGCTCGGCTTCTCCAAGCCTTCCGAGAGGAACGCCAAGACAACACTGCAGCCCTCTAGATGATTGCTCAAGCTGTCAACCGCCAGCCGGCGGGAAACGGCAATGGACGTTCCACATTGGTGGAGTTCAAGAAGCATGCACCACCCACCTTCATCGAGACTGCTGAACCCCTGGATGCAAACGACTGGGTCCGCACCATTGAGGATCTGTTGGAACTAGTCGGATGCACTGAGGACCGTGAGAAGGTGGCGTATGCTGCTCACTGTCTCGGGGGCAGTGCTAGAGCTTGGTGGGATGGATTCAAGGCCATGCATGCTGAGCGAAACATCACTTGGAATGACTTCAAGGCAGAGTTTCGCAAGGCCCACATTCCTTCCGGAATCATGGCCATCAAGAAGCGTGAGTTCCGAGCCCTGAAGCAAGAAAGTAACACTGTCAAGGAGTACATGCAGAAGTTCAGTGTTCTCTCAAAGTATGCTCCGGAGGATGTCAGCAATGATGTTGCCAAAAGGGAGTGCTTCATGGAAGGCCTTAACCAGACTCTGCAGTACTCGCTTATTGTGTGTGACTGCCCGACCTTTCCTGATCTGGTGAACAAGGCACTCATGCTTGACGACAAGAAACGTGCTTTGGATGATACCCGTAACCGCAAGATGATCAGCAAGGGTAGCTCCAGAAACCAGAAGCCTCGCCCGTGGCTGCCAGCCCCGGTCAAGCCAACCTATCAGCAGCGAAGAGCTCCTGCACCCCGCACCAACTATCCACCTCAGCAGTACTCCAACCCCAGGCCAGTTTACAACAACCCCAATGACAATGCCGGCAAGAGCAGCAACCCCAACCAAGTCACTTGCTTTGGATGTGGTCAGCCAGGACACTACTCCAAGAATTGCCCCAACAAGAAGCCCGACGCCCCGCACCCTAATGCGTAGAACCCAGGACAAGGCCGTGGAATGCCACCAAGGAACCAAGCTCCCCGCAACCTTCCCAACAACGACAAGGGTCGTTTGAATCATGTCACTACAGAAGAAGCCCAGGAAGACCCGGACGTCGTGCTGGGTACGTTCCTTGTCAACTCAGCACCTGCAACTGTCTTGTTTGATTCTGGAGCCACACATTCATTTGTCACCCAAAGGTTTGCATTAAAAAGTGGCATGACTCCTACACCCCTGAATAACCCTATGGTGGTACAAACCCCCGGAGCAGAGATGAGAACCAACATAGGATGTAAAGGAGTCGGGATTGTCATTAATGGGGTAGACTTCCTAGCAGACCTTATCATCTTAAGATCACAAGGCTTGGATGTGATCTTAGGAATGAATTGGCTCATCAAGCACCAAGGCTTGCTAGATTGTGCCAACCGGACTGTCACTGTAACCAATGACCAAGGAGTCGAAGTTAAATTTGCCTCCAACCCCTCCTCTGCTCAAGCCAACCAAGTCAACTCTCTGTCAGAAGTTGGATTGGAGCAAGTGCCGGTAGTATGCGAATACCCCGATGTCTTTCCTGATGAGCTACCGGGAATGCCTCCTGACCGAGACATTGAGTTCATCATCGAGCTCATACCCGGAGCAGGACCCATCTATAAGAAGCCGTGTAGGATGGGATCGGAAGAGTTAGCAGAATTGAAGAAGCAACTGGAAGAGCGGTTGAGGAAGGGATTTATCCGCCCTAGTGCCTCCCCTTGGGGATCACCTGTTCTGTTTGTGGCAAAGAAGGACGGTACCATCCGCTTATGCATTGACTACCGCTGCCTCAATGAAGTTACAATCAAGAACAAGTATCCACTTCCCAAGATTGAAGATCTGCTTGATCAACTCAATGGTGCCAAGGTGTTCTCCAAGATTGACCTCAGATCTGGGTACTACCAGCTGAAAATCAGACCCCAAGATATTCCGAAGACGACATTTGTAACCAGATATGGCCTGTATGAGTGCACGGTCATGTCCTTTGGATTGACCAATGCCCCAGCTTACTTCATGTATCTCATGAATAAGGTCTTCATGGAATATTTGGACAAGTTTGTCGTTGTCTTCATTGATGACATTCTTGTCTTCTCGAAGACAGAAGAAGAGCACGATCAACACTTGAGGATGGTCCTAGACAAGCTTCGAGAGCACCAACTGTATGCTAAGTTCAGCAAGTGCGAATTTTGGCTGCATGAAGTTGGATTCTTGGGTCATGTTTTGACCGAAGAAGGACTGTCGGTCGATCCCGCTAAGATTGAAGCCATGACTGAATGGCAATCCCCAAGCAATTTGAAGGAAGTCAGAAGCTTCCTCGGACTTGCAGGATATTACCGCAAGTTCGTTGAAGGATTCTCAAGCATTGCACGACCCATGACTCAGCTCTTGAAGAAGGACAAAAAGTTTGAATGGACGCCGAAGTGTGAAGAGAGCTTCCAGGAGCTGAAGAAGAGACTGACCACCGCCCCAGTACTGGCCACACCAGATATACACAAGGAATTTGTGATATATTGTGATGTGTCGAGAACCGGACTGGGAGGTGTTCTGATGCAAGAGGGCAGAGTCGTAGCTTACCTTTCGAGGCAATTACAGCCTCATGAAGAGAACTATGCTACTCATGACCTCGAGTTGGCAGCTGTAGTTCATGCCCTGAAAACATGGCGACATTACCTCCTAGGGAAGCGGTGTGAGATATACACGGATCACAAAAGTCTGAAGTATATTTTCACTCAGAAGGAATTGAACATGAGGCAAAGAAGATGGCTAGAGTTGATCAAGGATTATGACCTCAGTGTTCAATACCACACTGGGAAGGCTAATGTGGTAGCAGATGCATTAAGTAGGAAGGCTTCTTCCTTGAATGCTATGCTTAAGGAAAGGCTACCCGCCTTGTATGTAGAACTTGAAAGCTTCGGGTTGGAACTGGTTGCACCAGGATTCTTAGCCAACCTTGAAGTCAAGCCTACCCTGATGGATGATATTAAGGAAGCTCAGAAGGGACACGAGAGTATTGAAGGTATCAAGAGGAAGATCAAGGCAGGCAAGGCCCCAGGATTCTTAGAGGATGAGCAAGGAATTGTGTGGTTTGGGAATCGCATTTGCGTACCCAACAAGATTGAGCTCAAGAATTTGATCTTGCAAGAAGCTCATGACACCCCGTATTCCATCCACCCCGGAGGAACCAAGATGTATCAAGACCTAAAGGAAAGATTCTGGTGGCATGGCATGAAGAGAGAGAGATAGCTACTTTCGTCGCTAAGTGTGACATATGACAAAGGCTCAAGGCTGAACATCAGCGACCTGCTGGATTGTTACAGCCTCTCAAGGTGCCTGAATGGAAATGGGATAAAATTGGAATGGACTTCATCACTGGATTACCCAGGTCAAATAAGGGACATGACTCCATCTGGGTTATAGTCGACCATTTGACCAAAGTAGCCCATTTCATTCTTGTCAAAACGACTTACAAGGGAAACCAGCTAGCCAGCCTCTACATCAACAGAATCGTAAGCCTTCATGGTGTTCCCAAGGAGATTGTGTCAGACCGAGGAACCCAGTTTACCTCAAGCTTCTGGAAGAAGTTCCAAGAGGCCATGGGGACCAAGTTGTCCTTCAGCATTGCTTTCCACCCACAGACCGGAGGTCAGACAGAACAAGTGAATTAGATACTCGAAGACATGCTCCGAGCCTGTGTCTTAGCATATGGAGCTAGCTGGGCATATTGCCTCCCTTTCGCTGAGTTCTCCTACAACAACAGTTATCAGTCAAGCCTCCAGATGGCACCATTTGAGGTGTTGTATGGGCGCAAGTGCCGCACACCCCTCAATTGGTTAGAAACCGGAGAAGGACTAGTCTTTGGGCCCGATATCCTCCGTGAAGCAGAAGAGCAAGTCCAGCTTGTCAGCGAGCGTTCGAAGACTGCCAAGTCAAGGCAGAAGAGCTACGCTGACTCACGTCGGAGAGACATGACCTTCCAAGTTGGAGACCATGTCTATCTCCGGGTCACACCTCTCAAGGGAACCCAGCGCTTCCATGTCAAAGGAAAACTCACACCAAGATACATCGGCCCCTTCAAGATCACTGACCGATGAGGAGAAGTGGCTTACCAGTTGGAACTGCCACCTGAACTATCCGATGTGCACAACGTATTCCACGTGTCACAACTCCCGAAGTGTCTCCAAGTCCCAGACAAGCCTGATCTTTATAAGGACGTAAATCACCAAGCCATTGACCTCCAGCCTGATTTGCCTTACCGTGAGAGGCCCATCTACATTCTGGATGAGGCTGAGCGACGCACTCGAAGCCGCGTGATCAAGTACTCCAAGGTCCAGTGGAGCAACCACACTGAAGCAGAAGCAACCTGGGAACGTGAAGACTACCTTAGATCTGAGTTTCCGTATCTCTTTAAAGCCTAGTTTAGGAATCTCGGGGACGAGATTCTTGTAAGGGGGGTAGGTCTGTCACACCCTGTTTTGTAACACTTCATTTGCATTGATAAAGCATGAAAATTTGGACCAACAAAAACTTTTGCATTATTTGGCTTTTATTTTGGACTTGGATTTCATTGAGTGGTTTTTCAAGTGCTCTTTAAAGTCAACTACTCCACCTTCTGTACTTCATCTCCTTGCCCCAAACTTCTGCCCAATGATCATGCCATGTGTATAGTACAATATAATATTTTCTTACAAAAATAATTTGGCCAAATAGTATTTTCAAAAATTAGTTTTCCAAAAACCCCTGGATTGAGGTTTGCACTGCAAGTACCTGATTTGGGGTATGAAAAATATTTCAAAAGCTATATTTGAAACCTATTAGATATAGGATTCCCATAAACCCCAAAAATATAATTTTAAAAGTTATTTTCCTATTTTATTTAAAAGCTTTTTCTAAAGGCCAGAAATGGTCTTTAATAGGGAAAAATTATTTTATTATTTTATGAATATTTGACAAAAATCAGGGAAACTCAGTGGGCATATATTTATATAAGAGTTTCAACACATGGTCATGTTCAAAATATTGGACAAAACCTCCCAAAACCATTTCTGCCCATTTTAAGGATTTGAAATATTTCTACAGGAAATATTTCCATACAAATCCAAGAAAAATCCAGCAAGTCACAAATGCATATTGTGATGATCTTGCAAATCCTCACTTCAATCAAGGTCATTTTGGTCCACCAAAATGCCCCATAACCCTTTCTGTTCAGAACCTAATTTGAGCAAGTTTGTACTACCAACTTTCTCCCCTTAACCCCAACTTTTGTGAGCATGTTGACATGACCAAATGAGGCCACTACACCAAGTAGAGCATCAAGGAGAAGTGTTATGCTCAACTAGATCTACACAAGTCTATTTCTGCTCATTTCTAGGGTGTACAAAAGTTGCATTGGCAACTTTGCCCAAATAAGCTCCAAATTGGTGAGAGGCCCTAATTATATGTGTCATTTCACCCTGTGGAGTCTCGTGGCAATTGGAAATCGTTTGCTTGACAAAACCTTTATCAAACACCTTCTTCACTTTTCAAAAATCACCATTTTGACCACTAAAACTATTCTCCTTGAGCTCAACTTTTTACCACAGCTCCTCCTAGTCCTCTTTCACCTCCAGTAACAACGGAAAATCCATATCTCCATTATTGGATGGGTGAAACCACCTCTTTCTCTCTCTGGACAACCCATTTCTCCCTCTTATTCTACCTCTCTCCTCTCCTACTGGCCATCCAGAGCATCCAATGCCTCTCCCTACTTCATTACTCCACCCTTGAGCTACTGGACACGGTTGGCCGCGCCCACAAGGCATAGAAAATGCCATGCCGGCCATTTGGGTGCTCTGGAGCGCGCTACAGTGCGCTCCCGTACTGTAGCCGCCCTCTGCCCGACGCCTCCGACCACCTCGGGCCTCCCCCGCGCGCCTGCCGATGCACCTCGGCGTCCGCAGCACGCTACACGGTCGGCCCCCTCCTCTCTCCTCCTCCCCGCGCCTCTGCGCAGCAAACACCGGCCGCCTGAGCGCGCCAATGGCACGGCTCACACGCGCGCGTCTCTGACCCCTCCCCGCTCCCCCTCTTCCTTCCCCTAGCACTGGACCAGCCTCACAAGCACCCCAGGCACGGCGCCAGCTCCTCTCGAGCCCTGTGACAACGAACAGAAGCCTGCCGGCGCACGGGTCCATGGCACCTCGCCGTTCGCCTATTTAAGTGTCACATCCCTAGCTTCTGGTGCTGCCTAGTGTTTGGATCATGTTTAAATTTTTGAAACTTGAACTGAGGAAATTTGGAAGCCTCAAAAACTTAAATAAAAGAAGGGCAAAAACCCTAAAATCTCATTCATTGTTCCAAAATGCTCTTCTTAAATGTTTGATAATTTTTGGCAAGGGTTCTGGTCCCAACCAAAATATTGAACATTTTTAAGGACTTAATCTTGGGACTTTGAATTTAAATCATTAGCTATTTGAATTTGAATTATATTCATCTAATTAGAATATAATTTCAAATACCCCTGAAATAATTTATGAGCTTTTGGAAAAGTCCATCTAGCAAAATAAAAATATTCAGAGGAGTTTTTGGCATTGTTTGAATTATTTTAAATTCAAAACAGTGGCAAAACAAATTTAAAAAAATAAAACAAACAGAAAATAAAACAGAGCACTTACCTGGCGCTCACCTCGCAGCCCACCTGGTGGCCCAATAGGACCGGCCCAGCGCGGCCCAGCCCACCTCCTCCTGTCGTCTTCCTCCCCTCGCCCCGAAGCAGCTCGGTGGCGAGCGCTGGCGATGCTCCGGCCACCTCCTGCTTGCCGCCTTCCCCTCGTCGCCCTGGACCCCGTCCGCGACGCCATGCAACCCCCCCGACCCTTCTCACTCCCCCTGTGCTCCTCCCCCTCCTCTGCTCTCTCCGGCAGCACCACCAACACGCCACCATCGCCGCCGACGCCGATTGCCG
>NC_041380.1:188387010-188395015 GCF_002162155.2 Triticum dicoccoides | reverse complement strand
GCCACCGGCCACCCCTCGCCCTTCCGCTGTGCTCAGGACCTCCGCCTCGACCCCCTCTTCCTCCCGACCGAGCCAAGCCCCTCAGGAAGCTCTGCATCGCCTCCACGCCATCGTCTTCATCCTCGACCGCCGCCGATGGTCGCCGCCGATGCGCCATCACTCGTGCGCCCCCGAGCTCATCGATGACCCCACCCGATGCGCTGTGAGATCCTCCGTCTTTCCCCCTCCTCCCCGAGCTCGTTCCTATCCTCTAGCTATGCCAGCCGCCGTACCCGAGCGCCGCCGTCCGCCATGGTCGTTGCTCTCGCAGCCAGCGTGCGTCTCCGCTCGAGCTTGAGCCTTCGGCGTGCTCCTGGAGCAACGGCGAGTCCAACGCAACCCCTAGCTAGCTCCCCCATGCACTGGAACCACGCGGCCGCCCACGCCCGAACTCCGGCGGCCGCAACCGAGCTCCCCGTCGTCGCCTCCGGCCGCCCCAGGCCCGGCTGGCTCCACCACTCGACGCGCGCTGTTCTGGGCTCTCGAATGAGCCCAACCCCGCTGCGAACGGGGCACCACAGCCTGTTCCCGAGTGCCCTGCCGCGTCTGCTGCCGCCGGCGGCTAAACGCCGGTGGGTTTGACCCACTTTGACCACGGCGGGACCCCCCCCTGTGTCCATGACATGTGTGGCCGACCTTTGACTGAATTAGTGTAGGATTTTAATTAGTGTTAATTGCCCTGTTAGTTTAGGTGTTAGATTAGTTAACACTAATTAATTTAGTTAATTAATTAAGCCACGACATGTGGGCCCAGCCCTGCTGACATTTTCGTTAGTATTAGTTTAACCCTAATCAACCCAGTTAACCAACTGAGTCACTGTCTAGTGGGCCCCACTGGTCAGGTTTGACCTGAACCCGCCCTGTTGACCTGATGACATCAAGGTGATGTCATGCTGACGCAGTAAATGTTTTCTAGAGTTTTAAATAAATCAGAAATGATTTATTTATTTCAGAAAATATCCAAAACTTCAAAAATTCATAGAAATTCAACCGTAACTCCAAATGAAATAATTTATATATGAAAAATGATCAGAAAAATCCAATCTATCCATATGTACTATTTTCATGCATGTTAGAACAACTTATAGCTGCTGTTTAGCACAAATCATATAAATGACATTTGAATTTCACATATGGAGTTTGGTTTTGAACTTAGGGTTCAAACCAACTTCATTTAACTTTGTTGCTAGCTGCATTAGCTCAAACCACAGCATATTGCCATGTCACACTCATGCATCATATTGTTGCATTGCATTGATTGTGTTCTTCTCTGTTGCCGGTGTTTGTCCCCTCTTGATAGACGTGGTTCGACGATGAGTTCGATGACACCGATGAAGAGCTATACTATCTTCAGAAGTGCCAGGCAAGCAAAACCCCCTTGTTCATTCCGATACAATCCCACTCTCTCGCTCCTGCTCTCTTTTACTGCATTAGGACACACCGATTCAACTGTTACATGCTGCGGTAGTTGAACCCCTTTATCCTCTGCATGACCTGTCATTGCCACAGTAAATAGATGAAACCCACTAGCATGAGTAGGAGTTGTTTGAGCCCTGTTGTGCCTACTCATTCATGCTTGTTTTTCATGCCTGCTACTGCTTAGAGTTGAGTCAGGTCTGATTCATCGGGGATGAATCAGAGGTGTGTGAACATGTCCTACCGTTGAGAGCTAAGTGTGTGAACACGATTTGGTAAAGGTAGCGGTGAGAGGCCATGTAGGAGTACATGGTGGGTTGTCTCATTGTAGCCGTCTTCAGGAACTGAGTTCTGTGTTTGCGATCCATGACCAGTTACTACCACACATTGGGTTCCGGTAACTCGACCCCTCTCGACTTATTAATCAACACGATCTCTGTCCAGGAGTTGCAACTAGTTTCTGGTGTTTGTAGGTAGTGTTAGTAGTCTACCAAGTGGCACCCAGTACAGGTCGGCTTGGGACAGACTAGGCACAGTGGCACGGTGTACCAAGTGGCACCCGGATGGTGGGCTTGGGAACCCTGCTCACATCGTTTGGGGCCGTGAGCGACACCCCGGCCGGATCTCCTTGCGGATGGAACCCGAATAGGCGATAAACCTGGACGAGAGACTTGTATGGTTAGTCAGGTCGTGGCCGACTCCCTCGCCCAGCTTCCGCTTGAAGGTTGCCGAGGTACATGACGTGTACAGGGCGATAAGTGGCGAGAGCGTGTGTGAAGAAGTACACCCCTGCAGGGTTATCACTATCTATTCGAATAGCCGGATTCCTCGGATATGGAAACTTGGACCCCTTGCATAGTTCATAGACAAGTGAAAGTGGATACTCTAAAATACGCAAGATAAGCATGAGTGCTATGGATGGCGTTCTCGTAGGGAGACGGGAGCGGATCCATAGTGGGGTATTGATATGGTGAATATGTGGACTCGTGTGCGCCACCTCAAAAGAGTTACTTGCAGTCGTAGTTCAGGATAGTCACCGAGTCAAAGCTGGCTTGCTGCAGTTAAACCCCACCATCCTGTTATTGATAATGATGCATATGTAGTTAGTTCTGATGTAAGTCTTGCTGGGTACATTTGTACTCATGTTTGCCTGTTTTATGTTTTGCAGAGAGACTTCAGTCTCACTAGTAGTTCCACGTGGACTTCGATGTTTACCTTGTTACCTCAGCTACGATCTTGTGCCTCGGCAGGATCTGGTAGATAATCAGGCTTCTTAGCCTTTTTCATTTGTAGATGTCTGTACTCAGACATGTTAAGCTTCCGCTTGTGCTTGACTTGTTTGCTCTGAATGTTGGGTCATGAGACCCATGATTGTAATATCTCACTCCTCGGAGCCTTTTGAATAAAATACTTGAGTTGTAGAGTCATTTTGTGATGCCATGTTGTATTTGCACATATCGAGCATATTGTGTGTATGTTATTGAAATGCTTGGTATGTGTGGGATCTGGCTATCTAGTTGTTTATCCTTAGTAGCCTCTCTTACCGGGAAATGTCTCCTAGTGTTTCCACTGAGCCATGGTAGCTTGCTACTGTTCCGGAACACTTAGGCTGGCCGGCATGTGTCCTTCTTCGTTCCTGTGTCTGTCCCTTCGGGGAAATGTCACGCGATGAATACCGGAGTCCTGTTAGCCCGCTACAGCCCGGTTCACCGGAGTCCCGCTAGCCCAGTGCTACAGCCTGGATTCACTCGCTGATGACCGACATGTTCGATGCTGGGTCATGGATGCCTGTCCCTGTAAGTTAGTGCCACTTTGTGTTCACGACTAGCCATGTCAGCCCGGGTTCTTTGTCATATGGATGCTAGCGACACTATCATATACGTGAGCCAAAAGGCGCAAACGGTCCCGGGCCAGGTAAGGTGGCACCCGTGGGAATACCGTGCGTGAGGCTGCAAAGTGATATGATGTGCTACATGCTAGATCGGTGTGACTTAGGATCGGGGTCCTGACATCTTTGGTATCAGAGCTTGACTACCTGTAGGATTACCAAGCCAAACTGGTCGAAGTTGAGTCTAGAAATTCTTTAGTTATATAAGGGAATTGATTGTGGGATGGGAACGTAAGGCTCTTTTTACTCCTTATACCTCGTGGCCTTCTGATCTGAGTCAACCTCTTCTCTTCTACGGGGATTAAGAACTAGGCTTCTCATCTATCTACTAGGATGACGAGTTACTATGTTAGAGACTTATAGGATTGATAGTTTCAAGTCTCAATTCAGTTTCTACCTCTGTATGCCAACTATTGATATCGGAACCTTGATATTGTGCTTCTGAGTGGCTATGCCACCATTTTTGTAGCATGTCTCCAATCTTTTGAGCATTTACAGCTGTTATGCTGTCCGAGTCATCCCAGGTTTCTAAATAGTCGGATGCATTTGCAAATCCCTTCCTCCTGTTTCCGATGTGCCTTTGGTCAGATTAATCACACAAATCAGTGAGTTGAGGTACTTTATTGCCTTGACATATATGTTGGAGCTAGTATTATGACCCTAGGTGTCTTAGGGGATCATCTAGTAATTTATCCATGATTTGTGTCCCAGTGTGATGATTCTGGCCATCATTCTCGTAAGCATTCCGTGATGCCACTTAGTTAGTAGGCATTTCACTTCTGGGTTTTGAACCCGAGATTCACCCTACTTACTTCATGTTGATAGTAATTGCTAGCTCCCTTAGGTTATTAGTAACCTTTGCGATAGTCCTTGAAGTCCGTGGTATCTTCTTCTTCCAAATACCATGAACTACTTATGGCAGAAGCTCCTCGTTGAACTGAACGACCACAACCAGAGTGCTCTTGATGAGTTCTCCATTATATATTGTGGCTCTGCCAGTTCTACCTTTCTGCATGGGTTATCCGGAAGAAATATGTTGAACTTCGTTCGACATGCTAAACCATGCATCCACAACTCAGAAAATCGTATGTTCCTTTGAGTTTTCCCTCTTTAGTTGTCTTCTGACCCTTGTCTATCAATTGATAGTCAAGATTATGTGTGCATTCGTTCATCGATGCCTATTACTCTGTGGTCTGTCAAGCCATTCTATTCCGGAATGACTACGAGGAACAAACTCCAGTACCTCATCCATATCTAGGATTGGGTCAAAGTAGTTGTGTTCCGCAGATCAAGTTGCAATCCAGCTTCTGGTCTGTTCTACCTTGAGGTATTACCATCTTTATATCAGGAATATCATTGGAATTGCACACCCTCTTATGAATTCTTTTTGCAGTGATACTTCTTGCCATCATTATTCATTTCTCGGCTTCCGTGTTGTTGCAACCGGAATGCCGACGGGTGAACTATGATGTGTGAAATCAGTACCCCTAGCAACTAGTTGCTTGGTAGTAAATGGACAATATTCTCATTCTTAGCATGTTGGTTATTGAATCACCATTCTAAGATAGATTGTGCTACCTAGTCCTTATTTCCTGGTGCACTCTTTGATTGATGAGTTAGGATTTTGTCAAGTCCTCTCTCATTTGATCATATCATCTTGCCCTGAAAAGCAAGATTTTTCTCGAGCTTAGTAACATATCGGTGGTTCGTGATTTTCCGTATATCTTCTCGGAAGTATTACCAGGTTGTCACCTGACCGCTATGTTGAGTTCGTGATCAAGTTGGTTTATTCCTGTAAACCACCCTTTCTCCAAGAATTCGTGTTGGATACCTCTGAGCTAGTTGGTTAAGCTAAACGACAACTTGGAGAGTTAGAAGATAAAAGCTTACCTAACTTAGTTCGTTTCAAAGGGATATCCTGGTGTTGGTGTGTTAGTTGAAGAAAGATGATATCTTCATTGATTGGTCCCTGTGATCAGTTATTGGACCTATTGTCTTATAAAAACTTTGATTTAAGTATGGGCTATCGTCAAATCAAATCAAAACCAACGGTGTTCGTAATGTTGTCTTACTCGTGGGTGTCCCTCAAGCATACACCATTATATCTTTTGGTCTGACCAATACTATCACCTTGTTCACATGATGGTGGAAGTCCAGTGATATGGAAATTCCGATGAGTTGCTGTTGAGCCTATCAGCAGCATTTTGTCTCCCCCATGATTCATGTTGAACATCAACCTAGTGTTGGAAACTTTGTAAGCAATGCCTTCATGTTCCGTTCATGAAGCCTATGCTTGGATGGACGAAGTGACTTCCTCTAATTCATGTGCATTTGGTGCAAGTTGCCGCCGTGGGTTTGAGAAAGGTTTGTTTTGTTTCCTCTGGAATCGTCCCAAGTCAGTCATGCATGTGCAAAGTATACTATGGTTTGGTAGATTAATTACATCCACTCCATATGTATTCCATAGCACCCCAAGCCACTAATTGATTTGTTCAAGGAGAAGGAGTTCCTTCATAAGAGCTAATCCGGACTTATGAAAGAACTTCGATATCCTCAATGATGGTTCCCTACCAGAACTCGGTAGTGTTCTATTGTAAGACTACCATGTGATCATGCTTTCCTGGAACAGCGTGTTCACACGTGCGTAGCAGAACCAGCTCATGCTTTGGAGCTTGCTATCGTAGTTCATTTCCCGAGAATCTCGCAACGTCATCTCGTCGATTTGTGTTGCAAATTTTCATTTTTCTTCCTAGACTCGATGAGTCTGGAATATTCTGACACCAACCAGTTCTGAATCTCAGGCAGATATGATGGTTGGAACATTTCCCAAGAACTATAATATTGGTCCCTCGATAACCAGTAAAGTGGATGTCGTGGCCAACACACCCAGCCGGAAGACCTATAATTGTAGTATCTTGTTTGAAGAAGTTGGCCACCTCCCCATAAGGATTTCGCAGGATTTACCTCCCTAGTTATTCCTTATGGATTCTTGTGCTCCCGAAGTCCGCTTTTACTTGATGTTCTAGATATCAAACCATAATTATCTATGGATTACGCTAGCACATCAAGGAGAACATTAGAAGCGGAGTGCTAAATGTCTCTCAGTCGATCATCCAGATTTTGTTTCCTTGGCCTCGCTAAGGTGAAATCTGAGAAGGTGTTATCTTCCTTTGCATCTGCATCTTCCACTGGTATTCATCATGGTAGTAAGTTGTGTTGCCAGGATCCTTGACACAGATATTGGTAAAACCTTGATAAATATGGAAATGCTCAAGTTCTTGAGAGCACGCACAAGCAAAATCATCCCTTGTGCTATTTTCAACAAGGTAATCCACATCATCCATTCTAATCCGGGTATGCCATTCTACCAAACCCCTCCAAACGATCGCTCGAGAATTGCCTTAGGCTGGTATAAAGAGTTTCAATGATCTTTGAATCAAAGGTAATTCTTTTTGCCACTTAAGGGGATATTTCTACGAGTCACCATCCCTAAGGTGCCCCATTATGGTATCATGGCAATTCAACTCCTCGCTACGTTGACAACCGATCACCACATTCTTAAGTCTGGAATTGTTGTCTACTTAGCGAGCCCTCGTCATCTGTCTCACTCCATTTCTTCAGATGTATGCTTCGTGTCTCAGCTCAAGAGATGTTGCTATGACTCACTTTGTGAGCTCATCCTAAGTTGATTGATCTTCGAGAAGATCGATTCTTCCAGAGTTGTCCTTTTCCTCTTGCTGTCATGCTAGTTGGAGTTCTCAGAGCAAGACGACGGGACAAAGATGGTGATCGAATCAACGCTTTTATGAAGTGCACCCTGGATCGTGAAGATTATACTAGTTTGTGTTTCCCCTTCATCTTACCCTACGCTTGAATCTCGAGACGAGATTCTTGTTTAGTCGGGGTGAGTTGTCACATCCCTAGCTTCTGGTGCTGCCTAGTGTTTGCATCATGTTTAAATTTTTGAAACTTGAACTGAGGAAATTTGGAAGCCTCAAAAACTTAAATAAAAGAAGGGCAAAAACCCTAAAATCTCATTCATTGTTCCAAAATGCTCTTCTTAAATGTTTGATAATATTTGGCAAGGGTTCTGGTCCCAACCAAAATATTGAACATTTTTAAGGACTTAATCTTGGGACTTTGAATTTAAATCATTAGCTATTTGAATTTGAATTATATTCATATAATTAGAATATAATTTCAAATACCCCTGAAATATTTTATGAGCTTTTGGAAAAGTCCATCTAGCAAAATAAAAATATTCAGAGGAGTTTTTGGCATTGTTTGAATTATTTTAAATTCAAAACAGTGGCAAAACAAATTTAAAAAAATAAAACAAACAGAAAATAAAGCAGAGCACTTACCTGGCGCTCACCCCGCAGCCCACCTGGTGGCCCAACAGGACCGGCCCAGCGCGGCCCAGCCCACCTCCTCCTGTCGTCTTCCTCCCCTCGCCCCGAAGCAGCTCGGTGGTGAGCGCTGGCGATGCTCCGGCCACCTCCTGCTTGCCGCCTTCCCCTCGTCGCCCTGGACCCCGTCCGCGACGCCACGCAACCCCCCCGACCCTTCTCACTCCCCCTGTGCTCCTCCCCCTCCTCTGCTCTCTCCCGCAGCACCACCAACACGCCACCATCGCCGCCGACGCCGATTGCCGCAGCCACC
>NC_041380.1:188372575-188386469 GCF_002162155.2 Triticum dicoccoides | reverse complement strand
CCCTCGCCCTTCCGCTGAGCTCAGGAGCTCCGCCTCGACCCCCTCTTCCTCCCCACCGAGCCAAGCCCCTTAGGAAGCTCTGCATCGCCTCCACGCCATCGTCTTCATCCTCGACCGCCGCCGATGGTCGCCACCGATGCGCCGTCACTCGTGCGCCCCCGAGCTCGTCGATGACCCCACCCGATGCGCTGTGAGATCCTCCGTCTTTCCCCCTCCTCCCCGAGCTCGTTCCTATCCTCTAGCTATGCCAGCCGCCGTACCCGAGCGCCGCCGTCCGCCATGGTCGTTGCTCTCGCAGCCAGCGTGCGTCTCCGCTCGAGCTTGAGCCTTCGGCGTGCTCCTGGAGCAACGGCGAGTCCAACGCAACCCCTAGCTAGCTCCCCCATGCACTGGAACCACGCGGCCGCCCACGCCCGAACTCCGGCGGCCGCAACCGAGCTCCCCGTCGTCGCCTCCGGCCGCCCCAGGCCCGGCTGGCTCCACCACTCGACGCGCGCTGGTCTGGGCTCTCGAATGAGCCCAACCCCACTGCGAACGGGGCACCAAAGCCCGTTCCCGAGTGCCCCGCCGCATCTGCTGCCGCCGACGGCTAAACGCCGGTGGGTTTGACCCACTTTGACCACGGCGGGACCCCCCCTGTGTCCATGACATGTGGGGCCGGCCTTTGACTGAATTAGTGTAGGATTTTAATTAGTGCTAATTACCCTGTTAGTTTAGGTGTTAGATTAGTTAACACTAATTAATTTAGTTAATTAATTAAGCCACGACATGTGGGCCCAGCCCTGCTGACATTTTTGTTAGTATTAGTTTAACCCTAATCAACCCAGTTAACCAACTGAGTCACTGACCAGTGGGCCCCACTGGTCAGGTTTGACCTGAACCCGCCCTGTTGACCTGATGACGTCAGGGTGATGTCATGCTGACGCAGTAAATGTTTTCTGGAGTTTTTAATAAATCAGAAATGATTTATTTATTTCAGAAAATATCCAAAATATCAAAAATTCATAGAAATTCAACCGTAACTCCAAATGAAATAATTTATATATGAAAAATGATCAGAAAAATCCAATCTATCCATCTGTACTATTTTCATGCATGTTAGAACAACTTATAGCTGCTGTTTAGCACAAATCATATCAATGACATTTGAATTTCACATATGGAGTTTGGTTTTGAACTTAGGGTTCAAACCAACTTCATTTAACTTTGTTGCTAGCTGCATTAGCTCAAACCACAGCATATTGCCATGTCACACTCATGCATCATATTGTTGCATTGCATTGATTGTGTTCTTCTCTGTTGCCGGTGTTTGTCCCCTCTTGATAAACGTGGTTCGACGATGAGTTCGATGACACCGATGAAGAGCTATACTATCTTCAGAAGTGCCAGGCAAGCAAAACCCCCTTGTTCATTCCGATACAATCCCACTCTCTCGCTCCTGCTCTCTTTTACTGCATTAGGACAACACCGATTCAACTGTTACATGCTGCGGTAGTTGAACCCCTTTATCGTCTGCATGACCTGTCATTGCCACAGTAAATAGATGAAACCCACTAGCATGAGTAGGAGTTGTTTGAGCCCTGTTGTGCCTACTCATTCATGCTTGTTTGTCATGCCTGCTACTGCTTAGAGTTGAGTCAGGTCTGATTCATCGGGGATGAATCAGAGGTGTGTGAACATGTCCTACCGTTGAGAGCTAAGTGTGTGAACACGATTTGGTAAAGGTAGCGGTGAGAGGCCATGTAGGAGTACATGGTGGGTTGTCTCATTGCAGCCGTCTTTAGGAACTGAGTTCTATGTTTGTGATCCATGACCAGTTACTACCACACATTGGGTTCCGGTAACTCGACCCCTCTCGACTTATTAATCAACACGATCTCTGTCCAGGAGTTGCAACTAGTTTCTGGTGTTTGTAGGTAGTGTTAGTAGTCTACCAAGTGGCACCCGGTACAGGTGGGCTTGGGACAGACTAGGCACAGTGGCACGGTGTACCAAGTGGCACCCGGATGGTGGGCTTGGGAACCCTGCTCACATCGTTTGGGGCCGTGAGCGACACCCCAGCCGGATCTCCTTGCGGATGGAACCCGAATAGGCGATAAACCTGGACGAGAGACTTGTATGGTTAGTCAGGTCGTGGCCAACTCCCTCGCCCGTCTTCCGCTTGAAGGTTGCCGAGGTACATGACGTGTACAGGGCGATAAGTGGCGAGAGCGTGTGTGAAGAAGTACACCCCGGCAGGGTTATCACTATCTATTCAAATAGCCGGATTCCTCGGATATGGAAACTTGGACCCCTTGCCTAGTTCATAGACAAGTGAAAGTGGATACTCTAAAATATGCAAGATAAGCGTGAGTGCTATGGATGGCGTTCTCGTAGGGAGACGGGAGCGGATCCATAGTGGGGTATTGATATGGTGAATATGTGGACTCGTGTGCGCCACCTCAAAAGAGTTACTTGCAGTCGTAGTTCAGGATAGCCACCGAGTCAAAGCTGGCTTGCTGCAGTTAAACCCCACCATCCTTTTATTGATAATGATGCATATGTAGTTAGTTCTGATGTAAGTCTTGCTGGGTACATTTGTACTCATGTTTGCCTATTTTATGTTTTGCAGAGAGACTTCAGTCTCACTAGTAGTTCCACGTGGACTTCGACGTTTAGCTTGTTACCTCAGCTACGATCTTGTGCCTCGGCAGGATCTGGTAGATAATCAGGCTTCTTAGCCTTTTTCATTTGTAGATGTCTGTACTCAGACATGTTAAGCTTCCGCTTGTGCTTGACTTGTTTGCTCTGACTGTTGGGTCATGAGACCCATGATTGTAATATCTCGCTCCTCGGAGCCTATTGAATAAAATACTTGAGTTGTAGAGTCATTTTGTGATGCCATGTTGTATTTGCTCATATCGAGCATATTGTGTGTATGTTATTGAAATGCTTGGTATGTGTGGGATCTGGCTATCTAGTTGTTTATCCTTAGTAGCCTCTCTTACCAGGAAATGTCTCCTAGTGTTTCCACTGAGCCATGGTAGCTTGCTACTGTTCCGGAACACTTAGGCTGGCCGGCATGTGTCCTTCTTCGTTCCTGTGTCTGTCCCTTCGGGGAAATGTCACGCGATGAATACCGGAGTCCTGTTAGCCCGCTACAGCCCGGTTCACCGGAGTCCTGCTAGCCCAGTGCTATAGCCTGGATTCACTCGCTGATGACCGACACGTTCGATGCTGGGTCATGGATGCCTGTCCCTGTAAGCTAGTGCCACTTTGGGTTCACGACTAGCCATGTCAGCCCGGGTTCTTTGTCATATGGATGCTAGCGACACTATCATATACGTGAGCCAAAAGGCGCAAACGGTCCCGGGCCAGGTAAGATGGCACCCGTGGGAATACCGTGCGTGAGGCCGCAAAGTGATATGATGTGTTACATGCTAGATCGGTGTGACTTAGAATCGGGGTCCTGACATTAAGGGCCTCCCCGAGCCTCTCCCTCACCACCACTCGCTCCTAACCCCTCCAAATCAGCCCCCTGTGCCCTCCACTCTCCTCCAGGAGCACCCGAGCTCGAGATCAAGCTCGAGCTCTGCCGCTTTGGCTCGCCGAAGTTCGCGAGGTATAGGCCTCCCTCGTTCCTCCTCCACCGCGATCTGGAACCCATGCAGCCCTCTGATCCTTTCCCCCTTGTTTCCCCTCTCTGTAGCTGCCGGAAATGGCCGGAGTCACCGCCTCCCGAAGCACCTCCGCCGCAGCTCCTTGTCGCAGGCGAACCAGGTACCCCCGCCGCAGCTCCTTGTCGCAGGCGAACCAGGCACCCCCACCGGCCAAGTCCACCACCCACCGACGTGCGGCAGTCTCCTGAAGCCATCCCCGCACTCGCTGGAGCTCGCCGTGGCCTGCATCGTCGCCGGTGAGCACCACGACCCTCCTGTCCACAGGTTAGTGATGACAGGTGGGCCCCTCCTGTCATCCTCTCCCTCGTTCCCGTGCCCCTCTCTCTCTCTCTGACCTGTGGGCCCCAACCGTCAGGTTTGAAATGGGCGGGCGCGCGCGCTGTGCGCTGGCTCGGCTGGGCCTGCTGCCCCGCAACTGTTATGGCCCGGCAGGCACAGTGCCCTTTTTCTTTTTCTTTTTCTATGGCTTTTCCAAAAATTCCACAGAATTAATTAGTTATCCAAATGCAATAATTCCAACTCCTAAATTCTTATAGTAATCCCACCTATTTATGGTGCAACTTTCATTCAAATCCAACAACCTTTTCTTCACTGCAAGTATTTAAATGTGAATTTTAGCATTTAAATAAACCTTTGAAAACCCATTTCTCCTATTCTGCTACTCTAAATCCAAAACTAGGAATTTTCCCCTTCTTAGTTTTCAACCTAGTATTTAACAAAAATGAGTTGACATTTTTCTGAGCACTTTGGTTTTTCTGTTTTATTATTGCCTTATTTCCTCGTTATTATTTTGTGACGATAGATTGCGTTGCTGACGAAGGAATTGGACCAGAAGACTTTGAAGACCCAGAAGACTTTGTTGAGCCAGGCAAGAAGCCCTTTGACCATGTCTAAGAAAACCCTTTTTTTGCATGTCATATGGCATTTTTATTGCTTGCATCGAAGTCATAATAAAATGGTGACCACTTGAGGTGGTTGCCTCTGTTGCTTTTCTCATTGACACTTGCATGATGCATGACCCTACCTTTCTATGAGGGTTATGCCGGTGGGAGTAGATAGGTTGCTATGTAGTGCTACGCAAAAAGGGACGGGAATATGCATAGTGATGGAGACAAAATATTTTCAAAGGACTTTTCGAAAACCCCGTCGGGTGACACTTATGCCCGAGGGAGATGATGACTTGGGTAACCACTTGATGACGAAGTGGTGTACCGAGGCAAGTGTATGTGTTGTTTTCAAAAACGGATTGGTTTAAGTTGCGACCGTTATTCCAACCTTACATGCGCAACCACTCTACCCTTATATGGAAAAGGGCATTATTGATTACCTAGGCCGATACTAACTTGGAGCCCGCATTACTAGTAACGGGGGAGAGTTAGTGCTCTCTCTCGGGACGGGGTCGTGCCGGGTAGGGCGGCCATGACTGTTTTTATAGGGCACCGGATACACCGTTGCGTCCCCTCTCGGATGTTATGATCTCAAGTGAATCTCGTATGATGTACATTGTGAGGATACGGAACAACGAGTTGACTCCTTGTTAGTGTCATCTAGGGAAAGATAGTGATCGGGTGCTTACCCCGGGTACTTGAGGTATCGCGGGTCGTGGATGACACGGAAGTTCCCCGAATCTTGTGGGTAAAGTGTGCAACCTCTGCAGAGTGTAAAACTATTCGAATAGCCGTGTCCATGGTCAAGGACAGTTGGGTAACCGCTCTTGGGCTATGTCCACATGTTTGCAAACCAGTGTGTGTGTGTGTGTGTGTGTGGATAAGTGGGGAGAACTACTTGGGTCAAGTCAAAGGACTTGACATGATTGAGTTGGGTTGGTGCCCACTCTTTTTATGTTGATATCTGTAACCTGTCCTCATGGTTAATTGAATTCTCCTGATGCATGTCTTACAAGTTGTTGAACATGTCATTGCACTCAAAACTAGCTTTCCGCAAAAATTTACCTATATCATACATTGTTGTACCTTGAACCAAAACATGGGTTGCTTGCGAGTACATTCAAAGTACTCATTGGCTTCCCACTTGTTATTTAATTGGCCAGGCATGGAAGAACAGGAGTTCGAGGAAGAATTCTTTGGAGACGAACATGCGAACTAGGACATTTCCCAGTCAGAATGCCTGTAGGGTTAAGGCAGATGGCATGGGTTGTACTTATCGACGAAGATTTCTGTTGCTTAGGTTTATTTGGCTTTCAGCCCTTGTGGCTTTATCTATGTAAGACTTGACCATAATGGTCATAATTTTTGTAAGACGATATGTATGGATGTAAGACTCTTGTTATTCAGCTTCTGTGTGTTCAATGAGCAATGATCTCTGGGATCACTGTACACGTGCATTCGGTAATCTCGACTTATGAGTCGGCGTCCCCACAGACAACAACGGTCGGCAAGAGCTGCCGACAGGCAGCGGCAGCGGAGCGTGTGGTGGGTGTTCCGCGCATACCCAACAGGGATGCCACGCGCACTACACTACGCCGGGGACTGCGCCACCGCCGCGGTGTAGCCTTCCAACTGGAGCTGTCCTCTGATGACGGCGGATTGGCTGAGCGACAATGGCGTATTGTTGCCATTGGCGATTGTGGGAGACGTAGATGAGATAAGCTACAGGGAGGGAGGGGAAAATGCGACATAGGACTCGCCCGCCGTGAGGTTTATATAGCAGGCCGGTAAGCATTGGGATTTTGGGGGATTTCATCGAGTCAAGTGAGTACGATGGAGTTACACGCTGCAAATTAGAATTTCCATCAGGGCCTCCCGATATTCCTGGTCGTATGGCTTCCCCTTTAATTCCTGCGGCCATTATAACCTTAGTCTCTTCAACCTTTCGATCATGCCCCACAACACAACAAGCACACCCACGATGAAACATAGAGAGGGGATGTCTAGCGGCGCTCCAATGGAGTCCAACGAGCATAGAGCGGAGACCAACACGAGGGAGAAGGATCTCTCAATGGTGTAAACCATCAACCCGGCCGTGGTGGATGACTTCATCAATAGCTTTGAGCAGTTACTTGCTCGAGACAAGTACAAGGTGGTCGGCATCGACCTCCAGTATGCAGCCGGTCATCCCGATATAGATCAGAAGGTTGCCGTCGCCGAGTCATGCATGCACCATCATGTCCTCCTCTACCACTACTGCATGGCCACAGACCCTTGCGACCGTTTCAACATGTTTGTCAACAGCACCGACTACAATTTTGACACGGTGGAAACCACCGACGATGTAAAAGTGCTCAGTGTTACGGGCTTGGCCTACAAGAACCTTGTCAAAATCCGTGACCACTACACGGTCTAGGGTAGCACGAAGAAGGAATCCTTGGTCGAACTCGGCTCGGCCATCATCGACCCCTACTACGAAAAGATGAAGTAGGATGCCTAGAGAACAAGTCCCCTATCCTGGCACAGGGCCTGGATGAGGCAACTGGATGATGCTCACCTCAGGTTCACGGCCAAGAGTGTGTACACATGCTACGGGATGCACTGGCGGATCGTTGACATGAGGAAGTTCCTCGTTTCCCAAATCGACGAGCCCGGATCGAGCCACAAGCAGAGCAAGCGTCACAAGAAGTAGATGATGATCAGATGATCGTTTATGCTAGTCAATCATGCATGTAATATATAGTTTACTTTATTGGTGTGTGGAAATGTCATGTGTGTAGTAGCCACCTATGTAATTATGCATGTAATAGTTTACTTTGGTGTGTGCAAATGCCATGGTTGTAGTAGCCACCTATGTAAGTGGATGTTTGATACGTGTCCGTCATATCTACTTTTCCAAACACTTTTGCCCTTGTTTTGGACTCTAACTTGCATGATTTGAATGGAACTAACCCGGACTGACGCTGTTTTCAGCAGAATTATCATGGTGTTATTTGTGTGCCGAAACAAAAGTTCTCGGAATGACCTGAAACTTCACGGAACATCTATTTGGAAAATGTAAAAATACTTGCAAAATATGAAGACCAGGGGGCCCACCACCTATCCATGAGGGTGGGGGCGTGCCCCCTACCTCGTAGGCCCACTGGAGCTCCTCCGACCTCAAGACCAACTCTATATATTTGCTTTCATGGAGAAAAAAATCAGAGAGAAGAAATCATCGCGTTTTACAATACGGAGCCGCCACCAAGCCTTAAAACCCCTCGGGAGGGCTGATCCGGAGTCCGTTCGGGGCTCCGGAGAGGGGAATCCATCGCCATCGTCATCATCAACCGTCCTCCATCACCAATTTCATGATGCTCACCGCCGTGCGTGAGTAATTCCATCGTAGGCTTCCTAGACGGTGATGGGTTCGATGGGATCTATCATGTAATCGAGTTAGTTTTGTTAGGGTTTGATCTGTAGTATCCACTATGTTCTAAGATTTATGTTGCTATGACTTTTCTATGCTTAGTGCTTGTCACTAGTGCCCGAGTGCCATGATTTCAGATATGAACCTATTATGTTTTCATCAATATATGAGAGTTCTTGATCCTATCTTGCAAGTCTATAGTCACCTATTATGTGTTATGATCCGTTAGCCCCGAAATGACAATAATCGGGATACTTACCTGTGATGACCGTAGTTTGAGGAGTTCCTGGATTCACTATGTGTTAATGCTTTATTATGGTACTCTATTAAATGGAGGCCTTAATATCCCTTAGTTTCTGTAGTACTGATGAAAGTGATGATGAAGACTTGCTTGTTATTCCTGAGTGTTATGTTTTTGATAAAGAAGCTTCTTTAGCTATTTTAGCTTGCAAAGATAGATACGAACTCAAGAGGTTATTAGCTAAATGGAATCAGCAATCTCTAAATCCTCTAATGAAACCTGACCCTGCTTTTGCTACTTCACCTATCTATGTTACCGATAAGGATTATGAATTCTTTGTTGATCCTGATATAAGTACTTTGGTTGAATCTGATCCTTTCCATGGCAATGAATCTGAAACTATTGTGGCACATCTTACTAAATTAAATGATATAGCTACCCTATTCACTAATGATGAGAGAACTCATTACTTTTATATCCTTAAAATATTTTCGTTCTCATTAAAGGGTGATGCTAAGATATGGTTTAATTCTATTGATCCTGGTTGTGTGCGTAGTCCCCAGGATATGATTTATTACTTCTCTGCTAAATATTTCCCTGCTCATAAGAAACAAGCTTCTTTGAGGGATATATATAATTTTGTGCAAATTGAAGAAGAGAGTCTCCCACAAGCTTGGGGGAGGCTTCTTAAGTTACTTAATGCTTTGCCTGGTCATCCTCTTAAGAAAAATGAAATACTTGATATCTTTTATAATGGACTAACAGATGCCTCCAGAGATAACCTGGACAGTTCTGCTGGTTCTGTTTTCAGGGAAAGAACACCGGATGAAGCTGAAATTCTATTGAATAATATGCTGACAAATGAAAATAATTGGACACTTCCTAAACCAGTTCCTGAACCAACTCCTGAGCGTATTCCTAAACCAACTCCAAAGATATGCAAGAGGCAAAGAAATCTATGAAAGAAAAAGGTATTAAAGATGAAGATGTTAAGAATTTACCTCCTATTGAAGAAATACATGGTCTTAATTTACCGCCTGTTGAAGAAACATATGATCTTAATCCATTACCTATTGAAGAAGCTCATGGTCTTGATAACCCAACACAGGTAGTAAAGGTAAATTCTCTCTATAGATATGATAAAGCTGAAATCCCATTTACTAAATTTGCTAGCCCATGCTTGGATGAGTTTGATAAATTTATGGCTAAGCAAGAAGACTTTAATGCTTATTTTGGTAGACAATTGAAATACAATTCAAATATGCTTGAACACTTGGGTGATTATATGGCTAATGTTAAAGGTGAACTTAAACCTATTAGTAAACATGCTTCTATGGTTACCACTCAAGTAGAACAAGTACTTAAAGCTCAAAATGATTTGCTCAATGAATTGAATAGTAAGAATAACGATAATGATGTTAGAGTTATGACTAGAGGTGGTAAAATGACTTAGGAACCTCTGTATCCTGAAAGCCACCCTAAGAGAATTGAGCAAGATTCTCAGAGAAATAATGTAGATGCACCTAGTCCTTCTAAAAGGAAGAAACACAAAAATGATAGGACTTTGCATGCTTCTAGTAAACCTATTACTGAAACACCTGAGAACCAAAATGATATTTCTATCTCTGATGCTGAAAAACAATCTGGTAATGAACCTGAAACTAGTGATAATTTTAATGATCATGTTAATGATGATGCTCAACCTAGTAATGATAAAAAATACCTGCAAAAGATGAAGACCAGGGGGCCGACCACCTGTCCACGAGGGTGGGGGGCGCGCCTGCCCCCTAGGCCGTGCCCCCCTACCTCGTGGGCCACCTAGAGCTCCTCCGACCTCAAGACCAACTCTATATATTTGCTTTCGGGGAGAAAAAAATTAGAGAGAAGAAATCATCATGTTTTATGATACGGAGCCGCCGCCAAGCCCTAAAACCCCTCGGGAGGGCTGATCTAGAGTCCGTTCGGGGCTCCGGAGAGGGGAATCCGTCGCCATAGTCATCATCAACCATCCTCCATCACCAATTTCATGATGCTCACCGCCGTGCGTGAGTAATTACATCGTTGGCTTGCTGGATGGTGATGGGTTGGATGGGATCTATCATGTAATCGAGTTAGTTTTGTTAGGGTTTGATCCCTAGTATCCACTATGTTCTGAGATTGATGTTGCTATGACTTTTCTATGCTTAATGCTTGTCACTCTGGCCCGAGTGCCATGATTTCAGATCTGAACCTATTATGTTTTCATCAATATATGAGAGTTCTTGATCCTATCTTGCAAGTCTATAGTCACCTATTATGTGTTATGATGCGTTAACCCCGAAGTGACAATAATCGGGATACTTATCGGTGATGACCGTAGTTTGAGGAGTTCATGTATTAACTATGTGTTAATGCTTTGTTCCGGTACTCTATTAAAAGGAGGCCTGAATATCCTTTAGTTTCCGTAAGGACCCCGCTGCCACTGGAGCTAGTTCTGTATCCCCCTAGTTTATGAATGTTACATGATGAACCACATCCAGCATAATTCTCCATCACTGATCCATTGCCTACGAGCTTTCCATATATTGTGCTTCGCTTATTTAATTTTCCGTTGCTATTGCTATCATCACTACAAAATACCAAAAACATTTCTTTTGCTATCATTACCTTTTGCTACCGTTACCACTACTATCATATTACTTTGCTACTAAAAACTTTGCTGTAGATATTAAGTTCCAGGTGTGGTTGAATTGACTACTTAGCTACTAATACTTGATAATATTCTTTGGCTCCCCTTGTGTCGAATCAATAAATTTGGGTTGAATACTCTACCCTCAAAAACTGTTGCGATCCCCTATACTTGTGGGTTATCAATGTTTAATTTGATTATACAACCATGTCCTTATAAGTGTGTATATAATGTTATTATTCTGTATGCAATACCATCGCACAACACACACTTATTAGCAGCAACCGTCTGTTATTATCGGTTTTCGCACACATTTCTGATTTCAGACATGTTTGTCACATATCACAGACATCATGTTATATTGAACCATTTATGTTCTCTTGTCTCAACACAAATAGTTCTTCCGAGTGAACCGCATGCCGTATATCGCACACACCTTGACCTGGCTGACCATTTCTTTGGTGTTGCCTAATCACAAACAGTTCATCCGAGTGAACCGTATGGTGTATATCGCACACACCTTCATCTGGCTGCCCATTTCTTTTGTTCCTCCTCATCATAAACAGTTAATTTAACTAAACTTTATGCCCTCCATCGCACACGCAACTACAATCTGAACCATGTTTGATGCATCCTCCATCGCAAACGTTTTGCGCCTTTTTTGACGGTTTTTTACACCATCGTCAAAGGGTCTCTGATCGTAGTGTCGTGTTACCAGCATCCTGCAGTAGTGTATGATCCAAGTAGGGAAAGTATGTTAGCTCATGCCTCTCCCTGATATAGAATTGCAAGAATGATTACCGGTACTTGTTATCGATTGCCTAGGGACAAATTACTTTCTTGTTGACACAAAACCTTTTACTAAACCCCTAACTTTCTTTATCTTCCAATGTACTTCTCGTTTTATTCTTGCAAAGTGGTTCTAGCATCACACCTACAAACTAGTTTCATACTTGTTATCGGTAAAGTAGATGTCAAGTGTGCGTAGAGTTTTATCGGTGGTCGATAGAACTTGATGTGATATTTGTTCTTCCTTTAGCTCCTCATTGGGTTGACACTCTTATTTATTGAAAAAGGCCACAAACGATCCCCTATACTTGTAGGGTTATCAAAACTTTTTTCTGGCGCCATTGTCGGGGAGTTATAGCGTGGGGTGAATATTCTCGTGTGTGCTTGTTTGCTTTATCACCAAGTATTTTTTATTTCTTGTTCTAAGTTGTTCTCTATCATTAGTCATGGATATGGAACATGAAATACCAAAAAAATAGTTGTACCTGCTACTCATGGAGATGGGGAACCTCCTAAAACCCTCGATGATCGTTATGTGAAAGATATTATGCGCTACTTTGATAATCCTAAGAAAACCCCATTCAACTATATAATGGGAGTAACGTTGGATCAACGTGAATACTTTAGGGATTATCGCTTGTCTCATAAATGGAAATTGTTATGGAATGAAATTCATATGTTGAAATGGTATGCTTGGAATCTATGCTTGAGATATGATTATACTTGTTGCTCTAGGATGAATGCTCCACATATTCCCTTTTCATGCAAATTTAATGATAATGAAACCTTAGCTTCTTATGCTAATGGTATATATGATTACTACTATGTGGAACGAATAGAAGAATTGTTGCTCTTAAGGATGCTTCTGAAATTGAATCTCTATTTTTAAAGTATGAAGATCATGCTGGCTATAGACCTGCAAATCTTTCTATTCTTAACTATTGCTATTATAATTATAGATACAATTGCGATATTGATGCATTTATTGAGAATATCTCCACTGTCCAAGAAGAGACTAACATTTTGCAGGAGTCTATGGAAGAAGAAAATGATGAAACTATGAGCTCATTGGATGAAAAGAATGAGAAGGAGAGCAAAGAACAAACGGAGGAAGAGCGGATTAGCTACCTGTGCCCACCTTCTAATGAGAGTAACTCTTCAACTCTTACATTATTTAATGCCCCTTCATTCTTACCGAAGGATGAATGCTATGATCACACCAAAAAAGACACATCCGTGACATTTTGGGCCGAACAAATTTTTTTGTCATGCTTATGACACTTCTATGACAATAATTGTGACAAAACCCGGTATCATCATAGATGTGGTGGCCTCCTACTTCTATGACAAAAAATCATGACAGAAAATGGGCTTTTCGTGCTGGGCGGGCCGGAGACGCAGCTGCATGACATTCTTTGGGCTGTCCATGACGAAGAAAACTGTGGTAGAAGTGAGGGCGAGGAAAATATCGGGGGAGTTCCCAGTTATGGTGGGTGGTCGGGGGCCGAGCGATGTGCGTTTCTCTCGTACGTATGGGCATGTGTGTGAGGCGTTGTGCTCTAACTGAACCTGAGCGAGGCGTTGCACTCTAACTGAACCCGAGCTATCGATTGATCCCTTGCTGTTAACTGAACCCAAGTAATTCCTTCGCTACTGATGCTAACTGAAGCCGATCGATGCTGCCTCTAGATGAACAGTTCCGGGTGGGGGGTTGGATGAACAGGACCCCGTGGTAGTAGAGGCCGTTGCCGCTGGATGAACAGTACCCCGATCGATCAAGCCGGTCGATGAACATGACCCCATGGAGGGCTGGATGAACAGTAGCCGGTGGTGGGCTGGATGAACAGGATGACCCCGTGGAGGGCTGGATGAACAGTAGCCAGTGGAGGGCTGGATGAATAGTAGCCCACGGAGGGGTGGTTGAACAGGACCCCATGGAGAGGGCTGGTTGAATAGTAGCCGGTGGAGGAGCGCGCGGTGGAGGCTGGATGAACAGTAGCCCGTGGATGAACAGTCGCAGGTGGAGGCTAGAGGTGGTCGACGGTGGACGAACAGGAGCCCGTGGAAGCTGAAGGAGGTCGGCCGTGGAGATGAACAGTATCTCGTGGAGTCCCGTTTTGTGGTACACCACACCCCTCCCGATGAACAGGACCCCCGTTTCGACCGTAGCGCTCCAACAAAAGTTTGTTTCCTCCATTTTGTGGAACAACACACCCCTCCCGATCAACAGGACCCCGTTTC
>NC_041380.1:188310661-188372091 GCF_002162155.2 Triticum dicoccoides | reverse complement strand
ACAAGCCTGTTTCCTCCGTTCTGCGGTACGCCAGGCCAAGTTTCCATTGCTTGTTCCGTATAAGCCGGTTGGCTCCCGATGAACATGACGACGCATATCATTCTGATCCAGCCGGTTGCCTTCCCATGAACACGATGACAACACAACTTCTCCGTTCCGACCCAGCCATGTACACGAGCCTTGGCCGTACATATGCCCCGCCCGTATGTACGTACGTGGCTGTATTTTCTTTCTTGCACCCTAGCCCCTGTATGTATGTGTACATGCTACGTGTGCGCCTCTACTAGGTGGCCCGTCCGTTGGGTCCATGCTGTTAGGTGGATGAATCATTATTTTCTACGTAATAAGGAGGCACTTTGTTGCTGCAGCCGTGGATCCAGCTGCCCGCCTCTCCATATACAGTACTCTTCTGATGGAAGTCGCTCCTTGACCATGTTGACCACACAACACCGAGAGCACCAGGGCGGTGGACGGCGGCGAGGCCTAGGAAGGGGACGACACGGAGCCGGGCAAGACGTAGCAGTGGTTGCCCACGCGGAGTGGAGTACGAGGGTTCACTGGTTTGGTTGCGGTGTGAGGTTGTCGTCACCATAGAATAGCAGGGGGTGTGGGTGAGTAGAGGGATGGCCAGGCCAGGGGTGGGAGTAGTAGGGGATGGTGAGGCCTCCGCGACATCACAGCCGACCACGGTTGGCAGGAGCACGCGGCACGACCGGCGTTGGCTTGGGCCACTGGAGCAAGAAGAACTAGGGTCGTTGGATGGACATCGTACGGTCACTGGAGCTAGAATCATTCATATTGACTAAGTTGACAAAGCCCTCTGTCCCCGTCAACATAGTGGGCCCACAAGTTAGCCTCCCACTAAGGTGGGTCCCAGCTAGTAGGGGGTATTCATTTCTTTGTGCGTAATAAGGAGGCACTTCCTTGCGTGCGAAGATATAGATGGTGGGTCCGACCTGTCAGCGGGGCAATGTTTTTTCTCGAAACATAGAGGCCCTTCCAGTGGGTCCCAACTGTCAGGTGGAGGAATCATTATTTTGCATGTAATAAGGAGGCATTTCCTTGCGTGCGGGCATGGACCCAGCTGTCAGCCTCTCCACGCAGAGTCTACTTCCGATGGATGTCGTTCGTTGACCATGTTGACCACTCTGCGGCGAGTGCATCCAAGGTGGTGGACGACAGCGAGGCCCCAGACAACAACGAGCCGGAGATGGGAAGACACGGGAGTAGAGTCGCAGACAGAGAGGTGTACAAGGGTTAACTGGTTCTGGTCCGGTGTGGTACGGCAGTTTGTGGAGAAGAACAGGAGGTGTGGAGGGGTGGAGGGATGCCCTGGCCAACGGTGGGGTAGCGCTTCACAGTGAAGCGTGCTAAGCAGAGCTCATAGCAACAGGAGGCAGGAGCAGGTGGTCCCAGCCGTGCTGCAGGAAGAAGATGGATGCCGGTCGTTGGATGTAAATCCAACGGCTAACGATGTCAGAATCATTTGTTGTCAAAGTTGACAACCACTTGCCTTGGCTTCGACCTATTGGGCCACATTTCAGCCTCCAAAAATGTGGCACGTATTCAACCCATTTTTTCAGAATTTACAGTCAATTTGATCTCCTCTTTTTAGAATTATAGTCCAGTTGCTGGGCTGGGTGAACAAATAATGTAGAGTCCATGTGGCCCATTAATTTTTTTTCCTAAAAGTTACAGGCCATTTGCACTTTCTCGATATACACGATTTTACTGGGCTGATTCTAATTATAATGATGGGTTGGGCACAACAATGTTATCAAAAAAATAAACAGGGGCTAAGCATTTTGTTATAATTATATTTAAATAATAAGTGATTTATTATTACATTGGTTCTTAAATCTTACCAAGCTCTTGTACACAATCACCAGGATTTTTGTTGCCAAAAAAATCCATGATTTTATTGTTAAGAATTTATTTTTATAAGTTAATATTGTTTTCTTACATATGTAAGTATCTATTAAATATATGATGACAATAACAATAATATAAAATAATTTTAATATATATATATAATATAGTTAGAAGGGAAACATAAGTTGGACCAGGCATTCCTATTCTTATATAGAAAAATATAATAGTCCTATGCATTTTCTTCAAAAAAATACATAAATTGGGCTGCCGATGTTTCAGGAAAAATAAAACCTCGGATGGAGGTCCATAGGCCGGTCGATACATGACGGCCCTCAGAAAGATACAAACCACCATGTTGTGGGCTATGAATGTTAAACAAGAAAGCCTAGACGGGGCAGCCAAAAACCCAGCTGATAATTGCGACCCCAGTGATAATAAATGATACCTGCCAGCTCCCTGGCTTCGTTGTGAATTTATCTCCTATAGTAACTAGGTTGAAGGACCTAAAAATGTAAATATGTTGACAACCCCGTGGGCCCCAACATTAGTATAGCATTCGGAGCAAGTATTTTTTCAATGAGACCCTAGCTTGCGTACTACCATAGACCTGGTGGGTCCCGACTGCCCGCCTCTCCACATATAGTCATCTGCAGATTCCTCTCGTTTGTTCAGCATGCTCACAATGGTAGACAGAGGAGCCGCGGAGAGCACACAAAGGCGCAGGAGGATATCGGACCACCTAAGGCAGTACCCTATTTGTAAGAAAGTACTGAACTAGCTCAGTGGCCAAGTGACACTACCCGACAAGCGACAGCTCTTCCGCCCGGGTTCGATTCCACCTGATGTAGGGAAAATATCTCCAATTTTTTTGCCTCTGCCATTATTGACATGTGGGTCCCCATTGTCATCTACACACAACACGTCCAACACTTGCCAAAACTTCGTCCCTCATTTTCTCTGTTTTTCGCACACTCGACATTGTGTGGGCATTTTGAAAATAGCATACCTTTTTGACTATGCATCATATGTAGATGTGCTATGCATGAATGTTGATCTACATGATGTTAACTGGACGGTAGTTCCATTTTCGACCATGAATAAAACTTCCAACATGATGTGAACCCTGTTTGGAAAGGTCGTGTTAATATAAATGCTCTGCCTCTGAAAGTTGCAGTTTCTTATGTGAAAATGAACTTGCAGTTTCTTATCTGAAAGTGAAACTTGCAGTTTCTTCTCTGAGAATCACATTGTCTGCACTTTTATACTCCTATGAAACTACATTTTTAAGTGCTAAAAATAGATCTCTAGAATTCGTAAAATACTTCATATGCTCAATACTGCAAATCTGAAATTCAAAAGACATTCATATCTGAAAGTACTCTCAAAAGACACAACACAAAACACAATTCACAACCTGCAAATACTGACAACCCTAAGCTCCTCTCCCTCTTCTCCATTGCAAAACCACCTCCTCCCCTCTCCATCATCTCCATTCCAAACCACCGCCTTGCCTCCCCCTCTTCTCCATTGCAAAACCGCCTCCTCTCTCCTCGGATGAGGATCCCCTGACATAGCCCATCCTGCCATTGAGACACTGACACATGGGTCCCAACAAGAGCGTGGCCCACCTGTCAGCGACCGAAAGGCAGGGAAACCTCTCCTCTCCATCATCTCCATTCTAAAACCACCATCTCGCCTCTCCCTCTTCTCCATAGCAAAACTACCCCCTCTCCTCTCCATCATCTCCATTCCAAAACCACCATCTCTCCTCTCCCTCTTCTCCACTGCAAGACCACCGTCTCTCCCTCCATCTTCCAAAGCTAGCACCGGACCACTCAGAAGGACATCTATTGAGAGGATGCAGCAGCAAAATGAGGCAGATCGCCAATGGAGACCAGGCAAAGTTAGCCAGGTCGAAGCAGATCCTTACTTGGTGTGACAATGAGTGGGAGACTTCAAGGACGGTGAGTGCCATGTGGCAATGTATGCGAAAGAGCGAGACGGCGGCGATGAGGGCGACGATGTACTCCTCTGCGGCAGTCACGTCGCAGCCCTTCGAGTTCATCGAGTATCTCCTCTGGACGATCAAGTAGACAGATTCGCCCGAGTTGAAAGTCAGGCGGAGGTGGTGGGTATACAGGTCGAAGGTCGAGCACCCAGAGGATAACGAATCGGTTAAGTACGGTGTGCCGTTCGTGAGGGTGCAGAGCCAGCCAGAGCCACATGATTATTCGTTCTACCACTGCAAGAGGAGGCCGGATGGCGCGACGCAAGGTTGCCAGAAATCGCGATTTTGAATCGGATCGGAGCTTTGATGGTAGAATCGTAAATCATAGAATCTTCACTACCAGGAACGTAGAAACGTAGATTTTATAAACTAAAATTGTAGAATCAGATGGGTAAGTTTGGATCGTAAATCATACAATCGTATAACAGAATCGCGATTCTAACAACCTTGACGTCCCTTCCCCGCCGTTTTCCACGGTTCCCTCAATGCTTGCCTTGTTTCAACAGCGTCGGTAGGGTTTAAGGTAAGTTTCACACTAACCTAATCTTCCATCTGCTCATGCTTACAATCAGTGTTACAACTAATAAAAATCATGCTTACAATCAGTCTCCGAGTACTATGCCAATCACCCTAAAATAGCTCTGGACCATTGGGTCAAAGTTGTGACACTGTGTACAAATATAGAAAAATAGATTGGTGCAACTTTCAGAAAAGAGTACTCCCTAGAAAACTGCCAATATAAGCTACTAGTATTTTTTTTGAAGTCTAAGCTACTAGTATTTGGTTAGAGGATTTGCTGCGGAGAAAGATCTATCCATAGTGAGCGCCACACATCCCACTGGTGGTGGTGGATGCCAATGCTTAGATGGAGCAGGGTTGGTGTCGGTAATTTTTACTTGGCACCTCACACTCTGCATATATGCCGGTTCCATCCGTACATTTGTGCAGTTCCACCAAAATGCAGCTGAATAACCCAATTTGCATAGATAATGAAAAAGCATGATTACAGTATAGTGGCACTAGTTGATGAATCACACAATAATAAATAGAAGAAAATATTGCGATAGTATCATAGTACACCATGCTGTGAGGGCGATTTGGGCCTTGCAACGCCTCATACGGTACGCCTCATACTGGAAATCGACCCAAGTCTCCCCGATACACCTTCTGCCAGTGATGAACATCAGTGTACAGCGGTAGTACAGGGATGGGCCTTGAGACATTCCAATCTCTATTTTTGTGCAGATGAACTAAAATTATGCACCCCGGTTTGCAAAAACGCTTAAACATTAACAATGGGACTAGTTGATGAAACATATACTAAGAAAGAGAAGCACTTTCTTTATCTACATTGGAAACGAAATGATAGAGAGGACACTTCAATCTATTTTAACTGTATTATTACTTCATTTTATCAGTGGCACTAGGGTCGAGCAGGTGGCAAACGAGGTGTACTATGCGTCGCAAGGATGGAGGCTAGGGGTACTTAGACTGGTATGCTGAAGTTGGATCTATCTTCCCCCCTGATGTTTCTGTGGTAGCGTTTGGGTTGTAATCCAAACTTGATCAAGTTGGTGCTGCGTCCCCTACCTTCCTAGCTTATGTGGCAAACTTGTCTCCTGCTAGTACTTAGTCCGGTCTAGTAGTAGTTGCATAACTGCCCGTTTACACTGAGATGTTGTCGGATAATGGTTCTGTATGGTAGAGTTTCTTTAATGAAATCAGAGGAAACCCCCTCTCTCGATATATAAAAAAAATTAGTGGCACTAACGGTGCCAAAACACTGCCTCAAATTAATAGTGCCACTAGATTAAGGTGCAAAATAATAACATTACTGCTTTATCATGGCAGTGCTAAAACAGTAGCACAAGAGCAGACTCAACATGCAGGATCTTTGGCAAACGATCAGACCAAGAATCCACATACCTCGTGATGGGAACCATATCTGCAGTCAATGCCATCATAGAAGGGATTACACTTGTCACCAACATTGATGATTCAATTCATGGAACCTTTTGCTGCAGTTCACCTAAAATGAAGCGATGTCCCATGAGCTAGCAGCTTCTTCTTCATTTTTTAAGAGAAGGGCTTCAGCCCCCGGTTCCATTTCCAGCAGAAAACGAAACCCATAGAGCTTCTTCTTCATTTGTTGCAATAAAATTGAGCAACATCAAGGTTGGCTGTGAAGCTCCTAGAATGTTCAACTATAATTTGGATATCATTTGTGCAGTTCAACTAAGATCAAGCGTGAAATGTATGTCTCTATTTGCACAAAAAGGTGGAAAGGAGGGAGACAAACAAGTGATGAAACATACATCAAATGAAAATAAGCATGTTCCTTATCTGAATGGCAATCCTACAAGGACAGTAGCAATTTCGAAAGCAGCAGCATTACTAGATATTAGTGTGGGCATTAGGATTAACTATGACAACCGTTAAATACGACATTACATTAATGGTGCCATTGCTTCATTTTACCACCAACATTACATTAACAGCTGCTACAGAGTAGGTATTTGGGCACGGGAGAGTAGGTGGACCAGGACAGTTGGATTTGTAACAAAAAGAAGCAACTTATCTTAATTAGAAATTGTCGGCGTTCTAGGAATGGGGGTACCCAAACTTGCTTGCCTGCATCCCAGGGCATGGCTCCACCAGCAGCTTGGTACGGCCCATCTTCATTAGCAAACTCTCAAGACCCTCGCGAGGGGCCAAGCCTCACGAGGCGGACGACACAACACCTCCTCAGGGGCAGCCTCACTAGGCTGGCTCGCGAGGAGCGGAGAGATCAAGGCGAGGGGCACCTCGTGAGGTTTCCGTGACGTGAGCCATGACAACCAAGGCCAGGCGGGCGCCAGCAGGCGTAGAGTACTAGTTGGCGCTTTGGTGCCAAAGCTTTTCTTCTGTCGATCCATGTTCCACTGCACCATCCAATCCATGTCTGACGCTCGCCAAGCCCGTGCTGAGCGCCGCGCCGCACGCTTTGCTCAGACGACGCCCGTTGGCGGACCTCCCGCCGTTCTCCATCACTCGTTGCCAACGATGCCACTAGCCGAGCAGGGAACGAGCAGCAAGCGTCATCGTTGCACGCCTCTGTGCAGCAGGACGGCCACACCGCCACCCCACCGCTGACTCTGGCCGGCTCGTCGTCCCACGCTCATCGCGTGCCCACGGACGCACAGGGCATGCTGCTCATGGCACGCGAGCACCTGCGCTACCGCCTGGTCGACGACCTCTACGAGGACTGGCTGGATCGCATCGCCGAGCTCGTCAGCGCCGCTGGGGGCTCCCCTGCACCATCGCTCTTGCTGGCTCGCCCACCTCCAGCCACGGGCGATGTAGCCCACATCCCCAAACATCTACAAAATATCACCGTTTTATTATTTGGACTCCCTAGCCTATTCTTTCTGAACCATCTGATTTCAATCGGAGGGACTAGAGCACCCCTAACCCGATCCACATGCCGCTATATAAACTGCATAACCCTAATTTCTAGGGAGATGTCCCATCCATCCATCGTCCTGCTGCCGCCACCTACCTACTCTCTCTAGGGATCCATACCCTCCTCGTTTTCACTAACCAGCCAATTCCATCGATCCATCCATCCAATCGCACCACCGCCCGTCACTCAAACCCTCCAACGAAGCGCTTCGTCCTCACTGCGCCTCCACCATCTTCTCTTTCTGTTCCTCTCTCTCACAGTCTCTCTCTCACTTGTGCTGCACCAGGGATGTAACAACCGCCGCCACCTTGGACCGCCGCAGCCGTCTTCTGCAGTACTGCTCCATCGCCTTGCCCGCTGGTCGCCGGCACTCCTCTCTGCTCGTCCCCAAGTCCTTCTTCTCCACCTCCCCAAGCTGCACCCTCGCCATTCGGAGTTCCTGCTGCCGCCGTCGTCGTTCGATGCCAGCGCCTCACCTCTTCGAACCAGGGACGAATGCCTCGCTCGATCCGCTCCTCGATGAGATCCTCGCCTACCCCGCGCCATGGACCCGCAACCAGCCTTCCTTCCCCTGCTCCTTTTCCCTCTCCATCTCCCTTCTCTTCCCTTGGATCTCCTTCATTCCTCTCGTTCCTCCGTAGGTCCCCGCCATGGATGCAGGAGCACGAGCTCCCTCCTCCTCGTTACACGCATCGCCCGTCGGAGTCGCCCCGGTCGCCGCCTCGCCAAGCTCCGTCACCGCTGGTGACCTTCACGTCGAGGTACCAGAGTTCATGCCCCCTTGCACCTGCATCGCGCCTCTCCCGTCCTCTGCATCAAAGCAGTTGCAGACGAGAACGAGCGCCTGGAGTCCCCTTGTATCGCTCGCGTTGACCGCGCCAGCGCATGGGCCGCGCTAGGCCAAGCGCCCCTTCCGGCCTGCTGCCTCCACCTCCTCCCACCGACCCGGCCTGAAGGCCGATTGTGAGCATCCCGCGGATCCTCCTCTGTTGGGCTAGTTCAACTTTCGGCCCATTGATGTTTTTTTTCCTGGCTGCATATTTATATCTATATTCCAGAGAAGACCTATTTTGCAGAAAAGTCCCTCAACATCATGCATATCATAACTCACCGACCGTGCATTGGATGTAAATAAGTTATATATGAAACTTGTTTAAAATTTTGTTTAGTTTAATAATATCCAACTTTCATCTATGTTTAAAATGTTTAAAATGCCGTTTGGATAAATTTTCTCCTATGCTATGCTAAAATGCTTTAATTCATAACTTTTTAACCGTAGCTCCAAATTTAATAAACTTTATATGTAAATGAGGTAGAATTTTGCCTAGTTTAACATGGTGGCATCACTTTGCATGTTTAACAACTCTAAAATTGTGTTTAGGGCAGAACAGTACCAAACCTTAAAACATGCACATGAGGAGTTTCCGGACTTGTTGTTTGTTGTTTCGGCCTCATTTAAACGTGCCTAGATTGGAAGTTTATCATATGCTTCACCTCTTTCCATGTTAATCAACATTTAATCTTGTTGGGTACATAAACGAGAGAGAACTAAATAATTCACGTGGTGTTTCATCAATATGCAATGGAGTTGCATATTGAGCTCCACTTAATTTGTAGGATTGCTTGTGCACTTTGCCATGCCATGTATCATTAAACCGGACATGTATCATACTTGGTTTTGCATCATGCCATGCTTATGTGGTGGTTGTTTACTATGTGGTTTGCTTCTTTCCGGTGTTGCTTCTTCGGGTTGGTTCCGGTAACGTCGTGTGTGTGAGGATCCATTTGACTACGTCCATTTGTCTTCTTCATGGACTCGTTCTTCTTCCTTGCGGGATCTCAGGCAAGATGACCATACCCTCGAAATCACTTCTATCTTTGCTTGCTAGATGCTCTCTGTTTTTCTATGCCTATGCTGCGATACCTACCACTTGCTTATCATGCCTCCCATATTGTTAAGCCAAGCCTCTAACACACCTTGTCCTAGCAAACCATTGTTTGGCTATGTTACTGCTTTGCTCAGCCCCTCTTATAGCGTTGTTAGTTGTTGTTGAAGGTTGGAGTTTGTTCCATGTTGGAACATGGTTATTTTGTTGGGATATCACAATATCTCTTATTTAATTAATGCATATATATACTTGGTAAAGGGTGGAAGGTTCGGCCTTGTGCCTGGTGTTTTGTTCCACTCTTGCCGCCCTAGTTTCCGTCATATCGGCGTTATGTTCCCGGATTTTGCGTTCCTTACACGGTTGGGTATTATGGGAACCCCTTGACAGTTCGCTTTGAATAAAACTCCTCCAGCAAGGCCCAACCTTGGTTTTACAATTCGCCACCTAGCCTTTTTCCCTTGGGAGTCGCGCATCCCGAGGGTCATCTTTATTTTAACCCTCCCGGGCCAGTGCTTCTCTAAGTGTTGGTCCAACTGAGCGATGTCCGGGGCTACTAGGGGAAACTCTGGGCTAGCCTACCCGACGTCTTGCTCATCTGGTGTGCCCTGGGAACGAGATATGTGCAGCTCCTATCGGGATTTGTCGGTACATCTAGGTGGTCTTGCTGGACTTGTTTTACCATTGTCGAGGATGTCTTGTAACCGGGATTCCGAGTCTGATCGGATTGTCTTGGGAGAAGGAATATCCTTCGTCGACCGTGAGAGATTGTGATGGACTAAGTTGGGACACCCCTGCAGGGTTTTGATCTATCGAAAGTCGTACCCGCGGTTATGGGCAGATGGGAATTTGTTAATGTCCGGTTGTAGAAAACCTGAAGTTGAACTTATTTAAAATGCACCAACCGCGTGTGTAACCATGATGGTCTCTTCTCGGCGGAGTCCGGGAAGTGAACATGGTGTTGGAGTTATGCTTGACGTAGGTTGTTCTAGGATCACTTCTTGATCATAGTTGTTCGACCGTGCTTTTGCCTTCTCTTATCACTCTCATTTGTGTATGTTAGCCACCATATATGCTAGTCGCTTGCTGCAGCTCCACCTCATACCTTTACCCTTCCTATAAGCTTAAATAGTCTTGATCGCGAGGGTGTGAGATTGCTGAGTCCCCGTGACTCACAGATACTTCCAAAACCAGTTTGTAGGTGCCGATGAAACCATGCAGGTAACGCAACCAAGCTCAAGGAGGATCTCGATGAAGACCTTGTTCGTAGTGTTGTTTTGTTTCAGTTCATCAGTAGTGGAGGCAAGTTGGGACGATCGGGGATCTGTGTAGCATTTGGGGTAGTCTTCTTTTATTTTGGTTTTGTAGTCGGACATTGATTATATCTGGATGATGTAATGCTTTATTCATGTATTGTGTGAAGTGGCGATTGTAAGCCAACTATGTATCTGTTTCCCTTATGTATTACATGGGTTGTGTGAAGATTACCTCACTTGCGACATTGCTTTCAATGCGGTTATGCCTCTAAGTCGTGCTTCGACACGTGGGAGATATAGCCGCATCGAGGGCGTTACATCATACCCAAAGATTGTTAATAGCAATACCAACTTGCGCACGACTAGGTAGTACAAGTACCAATACCAAACTTACTTATAATATTTTCAGTCCTGGCCCTAGTGTTCGTCTAGTACAAAATATTACAGAAGACCAGCTCCCACTCCTTTTGCTCCAGGTCCCCGAGGTGGTACTAGTGCATCACCCGGTTGGTCCTCTGCTGATGTAACCATAATATGTTTCCTTTCCCGTCTTGGTTTCTGCATCAAAGCGGACACCACTATTTTAGTTGGTGCTCTTCTTATCTTGGGCGATCGTGTAAAATGTATTACCATTTATCTTGTACCCTTTGAAAGTCATTATATTCGAAGATGGTAACTGGGACAGCGAGTACAGGTCATCTTCAATAGAGGCGTCATGCATGGTACGTGTCTGCAAACAGCCGGCAAAACTCCTGGTTTGTTCACATGTAATCCAGTCATCAGACCACTCCGGGTGTTTGGAGTGTAGAAAATTCTTGTGTTCGTTCATATACGGAGCCACCAAGGCGGAATTCTGTAGAACTGTGTAGTGTGCTTTAGTTAGAGAATGTCCGTCCATACATATTATTTGATCCCCGCCTAGCGTGCCTTTTCCATCCAGTCTGCCCTTATGCCGCGATTCAGGAACACCAATCGGCTTAAGGTCAGGAATAAAGTCAATACAAAACTCAATGACCTCCTCATTTTCATGGCCCTTGGAGATGCTTCCTTCTGGCCTAGCACGGTTATCAACATATTTCTTTAAGACTCCCATGAACCTCTCAAAGGGGAACATATTGTGTAGAAATACAGGACCCAAAACGTTAATCTCTTCGCACAGGTGAACTAGGACGTGCGTCATGATGTTGAAGAAGGATGGTGGGAACACCAACTCGAAACTGAAAAGACATTGCACCAAATCATTCTCTAACCTTGGTATGATTTCTGGATCGATTACCTTCCGAGAGATTGCATTGAGGAATGCACATAGCTTCACAATGGCTAATCGAACATTTTCCAGTAGAAGCCCCCTCAATGCAACCGGAAGCAGTTGCGTCATAATCACGTGGCAGTCATGAGACTTTAGGTTCTAGAACTTTTTCTCTGCCATGTTTATTATTCCCTTTATATTCGACGAGAAGCCAGACGGTACCTTAATACTTAGCAGGCATTCAAAAAAGATTTCCTTCTCTTCTCTGGTAAGAGCGTAGCTGGCATGACCCTGATGTATGTCGTCTTTTCCGTGCATACGTTGCTGGTCCTCCCGTGCCTCAGGTGTATATTTTGTCTTCCCATACACGCCCAAGAAGCCAAGCAGGGTCACGCAAAGATTCTTCGTCACGTGCATCACGTCGATTGCGAAGTGGACCTCTAGGTCTTTCCAATAGGGCAGGTCCCAAAATATAGATTTCTTCTTCTACATGGGTGCGCGTCCGTCAGCGTCATTCGGAATAGGTTGTCCGCTAGGACCCTTTCCAAACACTACCTTCAAATCCTTGACCATATCATGTACATCAGCACCAGTACGGTGGCGAGGCTTCGTCTGGTGATCCGCCTCACCTTTGAAATGCTTGCCTTTCTTTCTTACGGCATGCCTGCTCGGAAGAAATCGACGATGTCCCAGGTACACATTCTTCTTACAATTAGCCAAATATATACTGTCTTTATCGTCCAAACAATGCGTGCATGCGCGGTATCCCTTGTTTGTCTATCCTGAAAGGTTACTGAGAGCAGGCCAATCATTGATGGTCATGAACAGCAACGCCTTTAGGTCAAATTATTCCCCCATGTGCTCATCCCATGCACGTACACTTGTTCCATTCCACAGCTGTAAGAGTTCTTCAACTAATGGCCTTAGGTACACATCAATATCGTTGTCGGGTTGCTTAGGGCCTTGGATGAGCACTGGCATCATAATGAACTTCTGCTTCATGCACAACCAAGGAGGAAGGTTATACAAACATAGAGTCACAGGCCAGGTGCTACGGTTGTTGCTCTGCTCACCAAAAGGATTAATGCCATCTGCGCTTAGACCAAACCATACGTTCCTTGCGTCATCTGCAAACTCCTTCCTGTACTTTCTCTCGATTTTTCTCCACTGCAACATGTCAGCGGGTACTCTCAGCTTTCCTTCTTTCTTACGGTCTTCTCTGTGCCATCGCATTGCCTTGGCATGCTCTTTGTTTTGGAACAAACATTTCAACCATGGTATTATAGGATCATACCACATCACCTTGGCAGGTATCTTCTTCCTGGGGCGCTCGCCCTCGACATCACCAGGGTCATCGCGGCTGATCTTATAGCACAATGCACCGCATACCGGGCAAGCGTTCAAATCCTCGTACTCACCGCGGTAGAGGATGCAATCCTCATACCGGGCAATTCGTTGTCCTTTGGAAGCATATTCTTTATCATTACCAGCAACTTTCCAAATCCCTTGTCAGATACATCATTCTCTACCTTCCATTGCAGCAATTCCAGTGTGGTGCCCAGCTTTTTCTTGTCACCTACGCAATTCGGGTACAACAATTTTTTGTGATCCTCTAACATGCGCTGCAACTTCTTCTTCTCCAAATCACTTGCGCAGTTTCTCTTTGCATCGGCAATGGCCCGACCTAGATCATCAACGGGCTCATCCGATGCCTCTTCTTCAGCTTCTTCCTGCATTGCCGGCTCAGCTTCTTCCCGCATTACCGGCTCAGCTTCTTCCCTCATTGTTGTATCATCGTATTCAGGGAACCCATGGCCAGGATAGCTGTCGTCGTCCTCTTCTTCTTCATTGTCTTCCATCATAACCCCTCTTTCTCCGTGCTTGGTCCAAACATTATAGTGGGGCATGAAACCGGACTCAAACAGGTGGACGTGAATGGTTCTTGACGTAGAGTAATTGTGACCATTCTGACAGCCAGCACATGGACAAGGCATAAAACCATCCGCCCGCTTGTTTGCCTCAGCCGCAAGCAGAAAAGTATGCACGCCATTAATGAACTCGGGAGAGCATCGGTCATCGTACATCCATTGCCGGCTCATCTTCAATATACAGCACCGAAAACACCAAATTAATGCAATACATAAAGTTCATACAACACTTCAATGCAACAAACAAATAACTCTCTAGCTAAAGAATTTAAATACAACAACAAATGCTATCAAGATCGCAACTAAGGTAACAATTGATCCAACAACATAATTATACCAAGCCTCACTATGAATGGCATATTTTCTAATCTTTCTAATCTTCAAGCGAATTTTCTCCATCTTAATCTTGTGATCATCGACGACATGCAACTCCAATTCCATCTTCTTCCCCTCAATTCTTTTCAATTTTTCTTTCAAATCCTTGTTTTCTCTTTCAACTAAATTTAACCTCTCGACAATAGGGTGGTTGGAATTTCCGGTTCAACTACCTCCTACATACAAATATCTATTTCAGCTTGATGGGCATAATTTGTCATAAACACGAAATGCAACAAATAGTTTTAAAAGAGAATATACCACATCCGAATCATAACAAGGACGAGGGCCGACAGGGACAGATATCAAAACCATGGCACTATGTATAACAAACAACGTATGGGTAAGATAATTATATGAGTAACTATATATCCAAATCACACAAACATCAATTTTTATATAAAATTTCATGAACAAGAGGCTCACCACAAGGTGGTACCGGTGACGGGACGGTGCAGGCGATCGACGGTGGTTACGATGGAGATTTAGAAGGCACTAAGTAAACCACACCTACATATGCAAACTAAGTGTTATTTTGACCTCAGTTTGCATATAAATCAAATACTACCACATATAATTCCTCCCAAATTACTAAAACCCACAATTAATCACTATATAAACCAATGCAAGAGCTAATCTAGCAATGAGAGATGAAAGGACAAAGTTGCTAACCTTTGTGACCATTTGAATGGATGGGGGCCTGCAAATCTTGACAAATTTGTGGCAAATTTTGTGATGAACTCGAGAGGAACAAGGGAAGAACAGAGGAGAGGGAGAGGGAAAAGGGGGAAGAATAGAGTGCTGGTGGACGAAGGGTTTATATAGGACGACCTTTAGTACCGGTTCATGGCACGGACCGGTACTAAAGGTGCTGGAGGGGCCCCACTCTGACAACATCCTGCCACCACTCTCATTAGTACCGGTTCGTGGCATGAACCGGTGCTAAAGGTTCGCCACGAACCGGTACTAAAGATCTCCTCCCACCTAGCCATTGGAACCGTCACTAGTGGACACATCAGCGCCGGTTCTGTTACAAACCGGGACTAATGTGTCTCACATTTGACCCTTTTTCTACTAGTGGAGGTGAGTGTGCGAGAACCACATAACTAGGGAGATAGACATTTGGGGGCGACATTTTTGTGTGTATGAGAAAGATACACTCTACATAGTGCATGTGCTTGGGAAAGAGAAATGTCGGGAGACCTGGACAGTGGGGGAAGAGATGTGTGCATGCCAGAGACACAAAGTGATAAGATACCAATATTGGGGTCCGAACTTTTTAAGAGAGGCGGGTGTTAATGTGCTCGTGTGTTCGTGTCTATGGGAGAGAACGACATGTGTGTGTGTGGGGGGGGGGGCGGGGTTGGCTTCAGATAATGAGTTAGGTGTCTATATTTGAGGGACTAGCGTAATTGAGATATATATGGTCAATAGTGTGTGCACTCATGGTTGATCAATTTGTTTCACATTTTGGACTATGAGATAACGATACTTTTGAACATGCGTGATATACCTTGATGTACCAGAATTACAAACCTAAGATTGGAATTTTGGAATTCGACTCCATCATTAGCTTTTGTAATTCATTTAATCGGAGGTACAGTTTTAAGCCAGGATTTCGTGATTTCAAATTCATATATCAAACCTAGAGATATAGACATATGGGCTTGTTCAAACTTTATAATCATACACTTTATTCATACACATTTTTGCTTTTGTCATCATATTTAGGATAAACACATTTGGAATTTCATTTGAATTGGACCGTATGATGGTATTTACTTGTACTAGCTCAATGATCCATATTTGAATTTAATGGAAAATCTAAGTTTCGAGTTGGAGACATTGATTTTCAAAACTTGCACTTTTTTGGGTGCAAAACAAATAAATTCTCGGCCATGATATCATAGTCGGCCGTACAAGAGCAGAACACTTATAATTTCAGGCGCCAAAAGCTTTCAAAATTCCCGCTCACATCGAAATATCTCGTGCCCGAAAGTTTAGCCCTGCGATATTCCTGTTTTACCCCTGCCATGAACGGAAAAAGGGCTGCTTTGGTAACTACATTGATTTCCCCACTTTGCCCCCAACATTCTTCGCCAAAGCCCCTCCCCTTTCCCCTCCCCGACCCCCCAACCATAGCAAGCCGCCAAATCTAGTCCTCCGCCGCAGCGCTGGACCTCACACCCCGCCGGATCTATGTTCCGCACCTTGGAACCCCCAACTGCCAACTCACCACTTCAATGGAGCCCCTTCACCGACTGGTTTGTCCACCGCTCCAGATCTCCTTGACCGCCATCATGGTCCACTGCACCGGATCTTCTTAACCGGCGCACTCGTCCACCACAATGTAGGCCCTTCACTGACTCCCTCGTCTACCCCATAGCTGGCCTTTCATACAAGCCCTCGTCCGCTGCAACAGATCAGCCTCACCGAAAGCACAGTACACTTCGCCCACCGATGCCTTCGTCCATTGGACCGGTATCGCTCCACGGACGCCATATTGAACTCCACCCACCCTGCTTTACTAATGTCGTAGCCTCATCAGGTTATTTCGATTTGTACTCCTTCGGTTTTTCTCTTCTTTATCGTGCAATTATTCACTTACCATAGATGAGCTTTCTTGTATGTCGATAGGCGCCGCAACTGAAGCACTAGAGACGCTTTAGCGACGGCGACAGCCTGCCCAAACTAAACCACAACACGAGCACCATCGACGATCCTTAGCTATCAAGTATGACAACGACACCCATACGCCGCCGAGAATCAGGTACTGTTATCCAACAGCCGACGCCTACGTTCACTTTCTTATCATAAGCACCGCACCTTTGAATTTCTTCAGGGTATCATTCATTTTTTCATGAGACGCATTATTCTTCTTGCACCTATAGGGCCATACTTCTGGCAGTGAACATGTTACATGTGCTAAATTACATACCAGTGCACATATAGTTAATATGCTTTAGTTTTTTCCTAAGTATTAATGTACTTCCTAGATATCACTGCCTACTAATTTACTTCTTGCATGCTATATTTATGATAATGGTGTTGTTCTGATGCCACCTGTTGGTTCCATCAGACTGCTTCATGTTCTCTATGCTTAATTACACATCAGCAAACTAGCATGTGGTTCCGATGCTTTTTGTTTGTTTTACCCTACATTTTCTTATGCTAGGTATTACATCACTGCTCCGAGGCTCTGTTCATTACTTTTTTGTGTGTTCTTGATCTTCCCAAGTTGCAAGACTAATTAAAAACTAGCCAGTCTTTTGGGTATGAAACCCATTTGGGCGAGAGTAGTAATAGGATGGGTGACCTCCTAGGAAGTCCTCGTGAAAGGGTTTCATATCTAGCCTACTCCAACTTGTTTGGGATAACAGGATTCATAAGTAAGGATTAATTATGGATCTGCCAACCCCATCAAGAAAAATATTAGTTCTTTTGGGGCTGGCACCTCGAACAAGCATAACAATATAGTGAAGCGGATATATTGTCATGTAAGCACACACCCTTCTTTCATTAGCATAGATGAAGCATTGATGATCAATTCGAACGAGTGCATGCGATTAAAATTAATTTTACCTAAATAGAGGGTGCAGAATAAACTACAACAACTAGATTTGCAACCACGGGATGCTGACGATATCTTCAAAGAACATTGCAACAGCACCGAGGCTTCACAGCAACATATGGTAAGCCGGTGTGTTTAGTACATGTGAAATGTACTGTGTGTGGGCTGCTTTCTTGGCTTGTTCCCTCAACCTGTAATCCTACAGAATTACAAATAGTTCAGTTGTCTGCTTTGTTACTTGTTAGGCTATACCTGAGTTGGCCAATATGTTAGCAGTGCCTCCTGTACTATCATAAAGAAATGCATGCCTAGTTCATTTGAGTCCTTAACTTTTCCTCTGAACTTCATCACAAGACTGTCTTCATAGTTTATATGAGGCCACACTGTTAATTGCTTTCTCAGATTATTTGAACTACTTAGATGCCTTGGCAACTTAAATATAGCGGTGGTACACTCCCTTTCAAGCTTCATCTTACCATTTTAGGGCCTCATTGATTCGTAGGTTCCAAAACACGGGAATAGGAAAACATGGGATTAGAGTGGAATCTCATCTTGAATCCTACAGGATTGTACGAGTGTTTGATTGTGCATAGAAAAAATGTAGGATTCTTTCAAAGAGGTTTGATTAGATGGAATGTTTCCTATGAAATCTATTGCAAATGAATCCCATGGAAAAAATCCTATGGTTTACAATCCTACGAATCAAACAACCAAGATAGGAAAAATTCCTAAGGATTAGAATCCTCCAAAATTCCTTTGAGAATCCTTTAAATCAAAGAAGCCCTTAATTTGTTTTCGCCTGATGCCGCTTTGAACCATTTAAATATAGCTTGCCATGCTCGGTATTAATTAGTATGTCATTTACCATGTAAGCTTACTCCCTTAATCATGCGATAACTATCTCTTATTTATGTCTAGCGGAAACCTTTCAGGATGTCGTTCACACTGGGACACAATGCACAACCCCAGAATGTATTTGTGGAAGAAGTGTGCCATCCATGTTAACAGATGGTAGCAGTTCAAAGGCAACACTGCCGGAGAGCAGTCTAAGCACAGATATTATAGTTCTTGATGCTCTACTAGAGGCAGAAAGAGATGGTGTGGCTGCCATGAATGAGGTAATCTTGATCTTGAGGCTATAAATTATGCAATTAGCTGCACACATTATGCAAGCAACCCAAGAATTAGAGGAAGTAAGAATGCTACATTTGAAGACGGAGGAGGTTCTGTTGTTTCTGCTATCTCAAGCCCAGGGTAATCCCAGTTCCTCTTTAGATACCAGTTGAAATTGTCAATAGATTATTGTACTTGCATGTTGTGCCATGTCTCTGAATGGATTATGCTGTAAGACCCCCTATGTTGTCCATGTTTTGTAATGATCCGAATTTCTTAGGTGAGGTAATCCTCAATAATTGCATGATTGACATAGGGTGAACTATTTTTCGTGTGAGCATATTGTATTGGATGAAATAACTATTTGACTCAAAGTGTATCCAACCTACTGAATTCGAAGATCACGGCATTCCTAAATCATAATCATATATAAAAGGTGGAATAAATCTTTGTTGTTGTTTTGAAAAATTAAATAAAAAACGTAGAATTATCGATGGATTTAGTTGCCAGGGCCGAGGCCAAACGTGAATGATAATTCTCCAAAGTTTTGAACGAAGCGGCTAAACACGCACTATCATTTGTGGGCTGCCCGAAGCAAGTGTTTGCGAGATGGAAATTACTGTCTACCCCTGACACTTTGACATCCTTATCGACCGGATTTACACTGCTGTTGATAGGGGTATACTAGTAACTTGAATCGGACGTGACACGACCTCCTCTGAGACCATTCCGACATGGTGGGCGCCAATCGTGGGCGGCAAAACACATTTGATTCAAGCTAGTCCAAAAGACATGTGTCTCTCCCTCCATTTCCCCATTCATACATGGTGGGCGGCAAAAAAACTCTCCTCGCCTGAAATTGATGTTGGTCACAGTATGGGTCAACAGTAATAATAATGGTGTGCTTAATAACAACTCTGTTTTGATGATGAAAGAAGTTGGTTGATATTTATGTGATCGAGAGAGGATCATTGTGGTATCATGATTACCAACTTGTTTGATATTTGGGATGTTATGAGAAAGTCAAGGGTAAAGGTCAAGCTCCTTGTGGTCATAAATGAGTACTGCGGTATTATTAATACCAAGCTTGATTGGATCCTGAGATGATCATGTGATGTCCGTTGTGGTAAGTGATGCATGTGATGGTTACGATGTAACCCGAGCAGAGTAAGTTGGTGCATGATAGTTTGATCATGTTGCATGCTAGTCTCATCATGTTCATATGTTTATGCCATGCTCATATTGTTCTAGCTGTATCATGTTGTACATGCTATGTTGCTCTGATAGTATCGTGTTCATCATTGCCTAATAATCTGTAATGGCCATGCTATTGTTTGTCCTGATTGCTTTGGTTGTTGTGAGCTTGCAAGTACATTCAATATACTGACCTGGCGTGTCATGCTAGTTTGTAGGTCATGCTAGATTTGATTGCTTGTTTGCCGTGGATTCCTTGTTTGCGATCTATGATAAGCGTTCCAGCCAGAGTCCCTGCGAGTGGAGTTCACCACCGCCAACGTTGTTCCGCTGCCAGGAGATATTCCGCTGCATCGTGTTGTTCTGCTGCTTGCATGGAGCAACCATGGCAGGCGTAGTGTCGCCATGCCGATGTAATCCCCTTGTACCCATATAGATTGTAATAAAGAGCTGAGTTATTCTATGCTAAGCAGTCTCATATTCCAGAAGACTTCTCCTCGATCTCTGGGCTAGAATACGGGGTTTTCCAGTTTCTCTGAGCCAAGGTGACACATGCTTTGTATCAGAGCAGATCTGGCTATAGGACACCCTAGCCTGCGCGAATGTCAGAATGCGGTAGTATAGAGCCCCGTTGGTTTGTTGCACTTGATTGCTGCATTTGTTTGTTGCATGGCATGCATATAGATTATTATCTTGGCACCAACGGTTAATCTTGTGAGTGTAGGTGGTATCAGTTTCGATCCATTACCTGCACCCTCTCTCTTTGCATGCCTGCTCTTTGGTGTTCAGCGTTACCTCTGTCCGAGTAGAGTGATGCCCTGGTACCGAGTGTTCCAGACACCATTTGCAGGAGTTATGCTCTATTGCATCGATATCTTTTCCTCCACCCAAATCATTTTGGTGATAGACGTGTCTTTATCCCGAATCGTGCCCTCCATCTCGTCCCTTTGGCAACCCTTACTGATCTTTGTCATCAGAAGAGGGCAATGCCAGCAAGCCTTGATGTTCTTCCCGTAGTTTGCCCTGTCATCTCATTCTTTGGACGTGTACGATTCCCTTTCGTACGCTTGATGATAATGTGTTTGTGAGCCCCGTGTCTCGCTGCATGATCATCAAGTCCGTCCTCGCCTCTGTATCCATCCAGATCTAGCCGGTGTTCAGCCAGCACTTGTTGTAGCCTTGATTACGCCAACTCTTTCCACACACAGACTCACTTTTGTGCACACCGCCACATCATATTAGACCGTAGTACCAGAGTTTCAGCGACTATTGTGTGCTTAGGAGTGCATGCATATTATTGTATGAGTAGCAGTAATATGTGTTGATTGCTTTATATTATTTGTATGCTTGTGTGCTTTTGTTTTCGTCCTTTATTTTGTTTCTTTCTTTGGGCCTTCGGTGTTACAAATTTTCCCCTTATCAAAATTGCTCATCAACCAACACCGGACCTGAAGAGTTAGCAAGGAATGCATATATTTGGAAGCTCAGCTAAACAGAATGAAATTATCGGCAGACTGCAGTGAAATTGGAATATCTTGTCTGAATGCAAAAGAAATCCTGGATGGACTGTCAGTATCAAGTTTGCCATAGTATGTAATTCTCAGCTGACTGCATTGAGATCTGGGGATATCTGATCGTGATACGGATAATCAGGAATCAGATCTGCAATAGTTCAGTCAGGAAGCAAGTCTGCCTTGGGAATCAGATTTTCATATATAAGCGGTCAGCATAACACCAAGGTCTTGCAAGTCACTCGAAAGCAGATTTGACAGGCACATGAGGATTGTTAAAAGAAGAAAGCTAGCTATACAACATAGTGTGACAAAGGAATGAGCTCAGTACAAGTACCTGTGAATCTGGAAGATGATCCTCATGAGCCCTTGTCTTCTTTCTCCAGTAACAGCACCATGCCTATGATCTGGCCATTTTAGCTATCCGGGGTGGATGCTGATTTTTATTTCTCTCTTCAATGACTATCGTGAGTTCTAAGCTGGTTTCCGGCCGTCTCATACATCAGTTGAGCTTCTTTTTTTGACAGTAGCCCTATAGCTGCTTTTGGCTATTTTAGGGAGCTGCCACTTTCTTCTTATCGACCCAGTCTCATGTTCTGAGCTGCTTTTCAGCTGTCCTGGGCCGTGGTTGAGTTATGGTAGTAATGTCCCAAATCTGAGTTGTAAAGACCGTTCTGGTGGCTACTGATTTATTTGCCGATTTCTTGCAAGGGTTTGGATGATCATTTTTCTACGGTCAGAACTTGGGAGGTGATGAACCGGGAATTTGAATAATGCTACCATGTCAGGAAATGAGGAGAAGAGTATGCATGTCAGAATATTGCACCAGACAGAATCCATGGTCACACGAAGAAGCAATATAACCGAGCTCTTTCAGCCAAGGATCCGGACAAGAAAAAAACAGTAATGGAGTAGCAAGACCGGTGATGCAGTTATGAAAATGGTTGCAAGACCCACATGGTGCAGATACCCGGACAGTCTGAGTCAGTATGGATCACCATGGATATTCACCTAAGATTTGTCAGTATCAAATATCCGAATCTGCGAAGTCAGACCAAAGGTCAAATCAACAGTGTGACTCCAGCAACTGTGGTAAAGCATCGCACAACCTACTATTCCCATGGATATGCCGATAGAATGAATAATCAGGATGTCGAGTAACAGTCTTGAGGAATGTGCCCTCACATATGAGGATTATCAAAGGCTAGCATATTGTGAGCCAGATGCTTCTGCCAGAACCATCGTCAGTCGAGTCTGCAGATACTATCATGTAAGGTCGTACCCATTCATGCTGGCCCCAGCAAGCGACAGTCAAATAATTGGAACGGATCTGATACTCCAGAAGGTAGAGCCAGTTAAGATGATTCAGAAACTTCTGCGATGGGTCAGAATCTGTCAGCAAATGGTTATGCCTCAACTCAAAATTTGTAACCCAAAGGACCTGCATTTAGTGGAGAAACCCAATGTAAGGAGTCAGTGCTTGGGTGTTCATCAGGAAAAATCTGATCACCAATTCATGGACAGTTGTCAGTACAGTCTCAGCAATCGCAAATCACTCTCGGATTTTTGAGACAGACACATATTTCAGTCATGGAATATCAGCTGAGTCAGCGGATATGAAAATAATTGGAGCTAGTATACGCATGAACAAGCCAGGTAAGATCTGTCGGAATATGGATAGAGTGAATTAGACCACCCAGAGCCAGTCAGGTAAAGATTTAGTGGGGACAACAATAAAGGAAAAAGGAGACCCGAGTTGGAAATGGTTTCCTTAAGTCAGTATATTCATACTTGTTCCCTGAGAAACCAAATCTCGAGGACGAGATTTCTTTAAGGGTTTAAGGTTTGTAACAGCCTGGTTTTTGGCCCTTTCATTTTCTTTTGATTTTCTGAGGTTTTTGCCTGAGATTTCTTTTTCCGTGGCTATGTGGTCTGGAAACTGAAGAAGAAGAACTTTTCTTTGCTTCCAGAGTGGCTTGTCATACCCAAATCCTTCCCTAGACCTTTCCATTTTCATCCTAGCCCAAATCCCAATATTCTTTTTATTGAGGATATTCCTTTTCTATTAAAGGAATAACTCAATTTGCCCTAGGTTGTGAAGCAACCTATATTTCCATCACTCCTAAAATTCCCAAATAATTCTCATAAATTGTTTGGGTCATATATTTCTCAAATATGGCAAAATATTTCATTGGCCTTGTTTCCCACCATCCTCAAATAATTATTTTCCTATTCTGTCCTGAATGGCAGATTCTGAAGCAAGTGCCATTTATCTTTGCCCAATTGACTCCAAACTTCTTGGACATATTTTCATGTCCAAATAATTGCCTCATGACAAATTTCAACTTAATTTCCCTAGTAAATATTCCTGAGCAATTTTTCAAAGTTCCTGTCTGAGGGAATTGGTTGTGAAGGAAGTACTAGCTAAGTTAATCCAGTTGAGTTGAATGTTTGCATGGTATTTCACATCATCAAATAAAATCTCTCCACAATATTGGATCTCATGCTCTGCATCCCTGTGAGCACAACTTCAAATCTTTGTTTGTGTCCAAATTTTAAGTTAGTGAAGCAAGTATATTTTATCTTGCTCCATTATGGCTGTAAATTTTCCTAGGCCTTCTCTTATCCATATAACCTATCTCCACCCAATTTGGGCATATTCCATCAAGCCAATTTTCCTCTAGAATTTTTGCAAGTTTCTGGTCAGTGGAAATGCTTGTGAAGCAAGTAGCATTTTGGTTTATCCAATTGGTATGAAACCTTTTGCGACATCTTCATATGACCAAATAACTCTGCCTTGCCCAATTTGAGCTCAAGTTGACACTCCTAGTGAGTGCTTCTTCATCATTTCTAAATCTGGTCAGTAGGGTGCTTTCTATAGCAACTGCTAGCTAAATCCCTCCCCTTGAGCTGAAACCATGCCATCTCAGTCACCTTAGTGAGTGATCAAACTCAGTCAAAGGACAACCTTAATCTCCACGCATGTGAGCCACAGCAAACTCCAAACACCTTGTTGTTCCATTGTATCTTTGCTACCTGTGGTCACCTCAGCGAGAACTATGCTTATTTCTCTCTTCCTTGGCATCACCATCTGTGCACCTTGTCTCCCAGACAAGGTTTGGCCCATCGGAGCACGGGTGAGCATCATGTTCATGCGGCGACGACCATTTTGGTATTTCATCCGGCACGCTCGGGCGCCTCTGTCGTCTTCTCCCCCTTTGTGCTCTTGCCCCCTCAGTGCGCGACCATGTCTAGCGCCTTCCCCGCGATGTCGCCGTCCCTCTAGAGCCCTTTCCCCCTACGTCCTCTTACCTGGTGACCCGTCTTTGTCGTGAACAGAGTGCGCCCACGGACGCACTGTAGATTGGTCGTATTCCTCCTTTGTTTGCTTCTCCCCTATGCCCTTGTTGTCTCCTGCCGATGATCCTGCTCCTTCCTCCCCTCTGTCGTCTTCTGTTGAGCTCCCGAGCGTGAACACGCGTCCCCGGCACCGGACACGCGTCCGCAGTGGCACCCGAGCTCGAACCACCTTGCCACAGATATATAAGCCCACCTCAGCCTCGTCCGAGCACACCACCAGCTTTCCCACACTCCTCTGGTCCCTCGTAGCCACTAGCCCAAGCTCGAGGAGCTCCCGTTGCCCTCCATGGCCGCTGAGACGCTTGGCTTAAATCCGAGTCATCCGAGCCCTCCCCTCCCTACTGACCTCACCAGAGGACCACTGGGACCCCTTAGATCCTCCTCGTGCCCTCTCCCCCTCACTGGAGCCACTATGGCCAATAACCCACACGTTCCCGAAGCCCCCTCCACCGGAGTCCTTGCTGCTCCCAACCCCGCCCTCCTCAAGGTCTGTTCTACCCAGGGATGGGTGCGGCTCGACGCGCTTATCATCCCGGTAGGTCGGCCAGCGAGAATGGTGGCCGGTGCTGCCTAGGAGCCTCGCCGGAGGGTGTCGGTCCTTCCCTGCATCGCGGGCAGGCGCGACCAGGACAACGACCTCGGGTCAGGCTGGCCCCATCTCTGCGCAGCCCCACCTGCCGGCGAGCGGGCGTTGACCCGGGTTGCCCACGTGGCTAAGTGACGGGCCCCAGCCCCGTGGAACCCACACGTCAGCGTCACACGCGCCCGGTCCTGCTACTGCCTAGCTAGATAACTGGAAACACATTTTGGGGTAATACATTTTCAATAGCAGAAAGCGTACTCTGGTCTTAGTTCGGTTGGAAATACGTTTTCCTTCTGGAAAAGTGTATTTTCTCTTAACTACGGCAAGAAATACGTTTTCTCTTCGGAGAAGGCGTATTTAACTAAATGGGCTTTCTGTTTTTTAGCTCAGGGGCCTATTTGTAGTAATCTTTTTACAGATTGGTCCCTAGACTTTGTCAGGCTATAACATTTTACTCGTCACTCCAAATGAGGTGAATCCAAAGTCCACTTCTTCGTCTCGTCGAGCCCAAACTTTTGGTATCATTTTCACTATGTTTTGACATACTGGAAATCACCATTTTCCCTTGCCCCTAATCAGCCGCCTTCGAGATAGTACCCTTTCCGATGATTCTTTCCGCGGTCGTTCTGCACTTCTCCCCGGAGCCTTCTTCATCCCCAGGCAAGCCACAACCACCATTTTGCATGATAGCCATGCAGAAGCATTGGTTTTCAACTTGAATCTTTAGTAACTTCCTGTTTGTTTTGCTACTGCGGTCGGTATTTCTGTTATGCTTATGGATCGGTGTTTACCGTCATGCTATGTTTTCATGCACTTTATCATTATGTTTTCCATGATAGTATTACTTTAATATTGGCCATGCTTGGTAGTAGTACATGTTGGTGCTGACCTTCGGTGCATAACTATTATCTGTTCCGAGTACCGTTGTTATGCATGTTCATTTGCACCGAGTTGGTTAAATGATTGCATGGTAGTTTCATCGTTATGTTATTGCATGGTATTTATTGTTGATGCAAGTGATCATTTTATGCTATGAGTAGTATTCTAGTTGTGATATCCATGCTCGTCAGTATGCCATGCTCATCTGGATAAATGGTTAAATGTTGTCGTTATGCTCGTTGATTGGGATGCATCGCCATGCTTATGTTAATATCATGCTCATGCATTGTAGTTGCATCATGTTATTGTTTTTATCATGACTCAGCATATTGCATTCAAGTTTAACCGGATTAAATTGAACTTGAACAACTGTTGGCTGAGTCATGGTGCCACCATATCGAGCTGACTAGTGCAACCATGCTTACCTTATGGGTGGGTCCTAACTGGGTCTATTGTCATGCCTCTCGCCGATGCCTCCCGAGAGGGAAGGTTATGCGCGGGCGCTACCTTGGCCAGGTAGGACGGCATAAGCCTTGTGTGCCCATTGTTTTTGAAAGGATCCTTGTCCCCGATTGGGACCGTTTTGCCATGACGGTGGCTGTTGGTGCCTTTACTAGGCACGGGGCCATCCAGGACTTAGCCCAAAGGGGAGTTGGTCGGAGTGGCCGGGAGTGTGTCATGGCAGTAGGATGGTTTTGTCGGAACGCCGTTGGTCCACCCGAATGGGAGTGCGAGTCCATGGGTTCCGTGGTGTGGGTACAGAGTGCTAACCTCTGCAGATTGTGTGTGTTAAATCTATCGATAGCCGCGCCCGTGGATATGGGCCGAGTTCCTGTCGGTCACACTATGGGTCAACAGTAATAAGAATGATGTGCTTAATAACGACCCTGGTTCGATGATGAAAGAAGTCGGTTGATATTTATGTGATCGAGAGAGGATCATTGTGGTATCGTGATTACCAACTTGTTTGATATTTGGGATGTTATGCGAAAGTCAAGGGTAAAGGTCAAGATCCTTGTGGTCATAAATGATTACTACGATATTGTTAATACCAAGCTTGATTGAATCCTGAGATGATCGTGTGATGTCCGTGATGGTAAGTGATGCATGTGATGGTTACGATGTAACCCGAGCAAAGTAAGTTGGTGCATGATAGTTTCATCATGTTGCATGCTAGTCTCATCATGTTCATATGTTTATGCCATGCTCGTATTGTTCTAGGTGTATCATGTTGTACATGCTATGTTGTTCTGATAGTATCGTGTTCATCATTGCTTAATAATATGTAATTGCCATGCTATTTTGTCCTGATTGCTTTGTTTGATGTGAGCTTGCAAGTACATTCAATATATTGACCTGGTGTGTCATGCCAGTTTGCAGGTCATGCCAGATTTGATTGCTTGTTTGTCGTGGATTCCTTGTTTGCGAGCTAGGATAAGCGTTCCAACCATAGTCCCTGCGGAGTGGAGTTCACCACCGTTGACGTTGTTCCGCTGCCAGGAGATATTCCGCTGCATCGTGTTGTTCTGCTGCTTGCATGGAGCAACCATGGTAGGCGCTATGTCGCCGTGCCGACGTAATCCCCTTGTAGCCATATAGATTGTAATAAAGAGCCGACTTGTTGTATGCTAAGCAGTGCCATATTCCAGAAGACTTCTCCTTGATCTCTGGGCTGGAATACGGGGCGTTCTGGTTTCTCTGAGCCGGGGTGCCACAGACGCTATGTTTGAAGGGCACGAGGGCTTCTGCATCCGGACAATCCACAATCAGGTTCCTTTTGATTAGGAACCTTGTCCAAAGCTGTCGGGCCAATTCCCCGGGTAGCTGGATTATGTGGCTAAGGTCATCGGCGTCTGGGGGCCAAACATAGGTACCCTGGAAGTTGTCTCTGAATGCATCCTCCAGGTCCTCCCAACTACGAATAGAATTTTCTGGTAGGCTGTTCAGCTAGTGCCGTGCTGGTCCCTTAAGTTTGAGGGGGAGATATTTAATGGCATGTAGATCGTCGCCGCGAGCCATGTGGATGTGGAGAAGAAAGTCTTCAATCCGTACCGTGGGATCTGTTGTGTCGTCGTATGATTCGATGTTCATGAGTTTGAACCCTTCTGGGAACTGGTGCTCCATTACCTCATCGGTGAAGCATAGGGGGTGTGTGGCGCCCCTATGTTAGGCCATGTCGTGGTGCAGTTCGGATGAACTCTGTATGTGGTTTTCGCCCGGGGCATGGTTGTATTTTCCGCGCCAGGATTGGTAACCGTCTTCTCGCGCCGGGGCGTGCCCCCATGATCCATAGATTGATCTGGTTTGACCTGCTTTATTTTCTAGGTCTTATCAGAGGTCATATGTATACCCTCGAGCCATTGTTTCTCTGCTTTTACGGTGAGATGGAGTGGGCTGGTGTTTGGCATCAGTTGCCGTTCTGCCCTGGCCGTGTGGTGGTCGGTTGGGTCTGTTAGCTGCGTTATGTGCGGGCGGTGTGGCCTCTGGCGCCTCGTCGTCGAATTGGGGTAGCAGCTTACGCTTCGGGTGACTCTTTGTTGGGCGTTCGAGGCCGTACTCTTCGGCTGCCAAGACATTAGTCCATCTGTCGTTGAGCAGATCTTGGTCAGCTTGCAGCTGTTGCTATTTATTTTTAGGATTCTAGCTATGGCTATTAGTTGGCGCCTGAAGCGCTCTTGCTCTAGGTGTTCCTCTAGCACAATAAAATCTTCATCGCCGAGGCTCACGTCATCTTCGAAGAGTGGCAGATAGTTGTTGTCCTATGAGTCTTCGTTCCCTGCTTGCTCGTCGGAATCAATTTGCCCGTCCTCCCGATTGTCCTATTCGGAGGTTGGCTCGACGGGGTCTTCTTGGTGTTCGGCATCATCCAGAGTGTTGTTCTCTCCGGTGCCAGTATTGCTGTCTTTTCCAAGGCGTGATTTAGAGTGGCACCGCTGACGTCGGCGCTTTGGTTGAGTCTCAGGAGGTATATCCTCAACTGGATTTTTCTCGTTATCGCCGTTTACCCTCTTTGGGTGTATCCACCATATACACGTCATACGAAGAGGTGTCCCTTCATCGTCTAGTAAATGGCGTGTTTTGGGCCTGCTCTTCTGCGGCATCCTCGTCCATACTGTCGATGTCTTCGGAGCAGTAATCGAGCATGTCGGTTAAGTCCTCGACAGTCTCTATGAAGTGGGTGGTGAGTGGGACGTAAAATTCCCCACTCTCAGCCCCTAGTCCGGGCTAGGCGTAGTTCGGACAGTGCTCCTCTGTAATGACGAGGGGTCGCATTAAGTACAGAGCCTCGCTTAAAGGCGAGGTTCGGTCGGGGAGAAGAGAGTTCATGGAGTGCGGTGAGAAGAGAACTCTTTGGCCGAGCTCACACGATGATGACTCCGAGAGTTCGGCGCCAGTGTTCGGAGAGGAGTCCGTCTTCATGATGATTGCCGATGTACTTCTTCCTCCGGCTCTCCCGTACTAGGCTTAATAGCCGCAGAGAGTCCGGTGGGCTCGGTAATCCCGTTTTCGGACCTGGAGACGTGGTCCGAATTTAAGGCCAGAGCGGAGGTTGGGGTCGTGGACCCTTGGAAGATCAAGCCTCCTGGGATATCAGCGACATAATCCATATTTCCAAAACTAATCTAGTGACATGGGGCGTAGCTGTCGATTCACTCTAGATGGCCGAGCGAGTTGGCCCGCAGTGCGAAGCTGCCGAACACAAAGATCTGGCCGGGGAGAAAGACCTCCCTCAGGGCAGCTTTGTCATAGATGACTGATGGATCCATCGAACCTTCTGGCGACGACACAGCAGAGCTCTCAATGAAAGCACCAATGTCGGTGTCAAAACCGGCAGATCTCGGGTAGCGGGTACCGAATTGTGCACTTAAGGATTGATGGTAATAGGTGACAAGGGACACAATGTTTTACCTAGGTTCGGGCCCTCTTGATGGAGGTAATACCCTACATCCTGCCTGATTAACTTCGATAAGTATAGGGGTCACAAGAGTTGATCTACCACGAGAACGTAATGGCTAAACCCTAATTGTCTAGCCTGTGTGATTATGATTGCCTCTATGGAGTAAACACTCTGGTTTATATAGACACCGGAGGGACCTAGGGTTATATAGAGTCAGTTTACAGAGAAAGGAATTTTCACATCTGAACGCCAAGCTTGCCGTCCACGCAAAGGAGAGTCCCATCCGGACACGGGAGGAAGTCTTCTGTCTTGTATCTTCACGACCCATTAGTCTGGCCCATGTCACATAGCCCGGACGCCCGAGGACCCCTTAATCCAGGACTCCCTCACCAATGCCTTGGACAAACTCAGTTGTTGTTGTGTAACTCTTGCAATGATCCGCAGCACATGACACCTAATATTGAGAGATGATAAGAAACCTTTTTTTAGATTTATCATCGGAACTACAACCCTGTACAACAGAGCCTGCACGATATGTAGACGATAGCCAATCCAGGCGTGTCTGCTGGAGTCTGGTCACATGCATGGACGAACTGATCTTCCATGTCATGCACGGATCGTCCAGGAACCAACGTCTATACAACAATTCTCTAGTACTATCGCTCCTTCTCTCTTCTATTAACTCACCCGACTTGCGGGGCCGAGGAGTGTGCCTATGGTCGGTTCTCGATTGCAGTCCCACATGTGTTTGCAAACGAAATATGATGCGCATTCCATCTGGAGAGCGGCGTGCCAGACCGATTGACCGACTGTATGGGATGGACGTGAACACGACAGACATGTTGTATACTCCGTACATGTGTACCGCCATTTTCTTGAGGCTTTTCTCCATGGTGCAATCCATGGATACAAAATTAGTATACTCTACTATTTAAAAGTCGGGGGCGGGGTAGTTCCGCCTAGTCGGTTCGACAGAGACGCGAGAAGATGAGGGACTAGGCTGCTGCAAACGTAGTGCTGTGTGATTTGACAGCGAGTTACTACTGGACAGGTGGGGCCCTGTGATTTGACTTGCCATTTTATCATTTTAACTACGCGCTATGACCGGCGTGAGTCTCCCGATTCCTGACCACCTCCATGGTATACAAGTTCCTCTCCCAATGCACCACCATGTAGAGGATGGCTCTTGCATGAGAGCCCACTCCTCCAGCTTTTCCTTGCCTCTTTCCTCCACATATGCAAAAATTCAATGTAAGCGGGCTTATAGCCCACTATTGTACTTGCTCGTACAAGTGCTAAGCCTGCCACATAGGCACGAAGTCTGATGTGGCAAGTTAATTACTCCCTTCGTCTAGGTGTGCAAGTCACCTTACAAAAACCAAATAATCCCAAAACACTGAGGCACGGTGCATACATCGTTTCTTGTTTCTTGACATATCAACCAATAAGAGATTAGGGGTGTTCATGCTTTTAATGACTTGAGACTACCATTTCATTGGAAGAGGTCACTCCTTGGCAAATGCAATAAATACTACGAGGAAAGAGATAGAGAGAAGTAAAAAATATTCCTATAGCCAACCATATAGCTAACCTTGTTGTATGAGTGACTAAGTGATGACTATGTATGACATGCCAACATCAGATAGCCTAATGCACCGTGTTAAATCTCCAAGGGCGCGACCGTGCGAGCGAGGCGATGGTCGTGGTAGGCGCGACCATGATATGGGCTGCTAGCAGCCCTTGGATCTGAGATCGAATGGTCGCATGCTAAGTTGATGAAAATTTGTAGAATAACCCTCCAGGATAGGACATTCTCCCATAGGTTTAGAATCATGCCATGCAGCCGTTCGATCTCAGATCCAAGGGCTCTTGGAAGCCCGTATCATGGGAGAATGAAAAGCTTCGTATCACCTGTAATTTTCCCGACGCTTGACATGACATCGAAAGCCATTTAATTGGGCGTCGAGTTGACATGACATCTAATTGGGCCCCATAGTACTATGCATGAATCCATTTATCCACCAAGCAAGCCACTACCCTGCCATTCGCACACCCCACTCAGCATTTTTACAAAAACCGCTGGCTGTTCGCTCCTACTCGTCCCCGTACGTCCTTTAACATTATGGCAGTTCACTCCTAGTCGTCGCATCCTTTCACATTACGGTAGTTCCACTAATCCTAACCCTCCTCCCAAATCCATGGCATCCCAAATCTCCATGATTGGCGGTGAGTACAAGGTTAGAACCATCACCGGCGATGAGTTCGATGTCATCTACACTCATTCTTCCGCAACGGTGAAAGGATGCCTTCCTCGCTTCAAAAGCATGTTCAAAAACTAAAATGATGAGTGGGTCGCTGGGCTAGATGTTGAGTACACCACAGTCCTAGGAAGCGATAATAATCTACAGGAGGCAGAGAGGAAGAAGCCCGCTGTGGTCCAGGTTTGCGTGCATGACTTACGCTTGGTCTACCACATATGCCATGCCGACGTTGAGTGCGAGGAATTTAAGAACTTCCTCAAGGTCGGTCGAGTCAAATTCGTTACTGTAGACTTTAGGAATGACAAGGAAATCTTGGGTCGGATAGGCCTCATTGTAGGCAACCCCTTCGACCTCCACAAGGAAGGGCTGGTGCCCTCCCGTGATCAACCTTCAATGCTGACCCTGGCAGGAGCCATGGATCATCCTTCATACGGTACACTGAAGAAACCTTCGTTCAAGTTTCATCATGAATGAGACTGGAATGTACTAGATATAGACCACATCCACTATGCTGCAATGGATGGCTACCTTTGTTTCAATATCTACAAGGGTTGGATGAAGAGCAAGAGCCAGGTGTGCGGTCCAAGCAAACAAGTATCGGACAAGAGGAAGAGGAACAAGGACGAAGTCGAGCACGTGGACAAGGAGTCTGAGTAAGGTGGCAGTGTCGTTGCTCATGGTGGTTCTAATGCAGTGTCTACCGGATTAGTTGCTTCGTTTAATTTCAGGTGTGCTTAGTTTTATTTTAGGGGTGTGTTGTCCTGAGCCTCCAACAGAACTATGTTATGTTCCTTCTCGTTACTTTGACTCTTCCATATGTACATACTAGTATTTCTTACATTTCATCGTTTAGTTTTTTTATAGAAAGACTGTAAGGGAACCCCCTACATTTCATCTTTTAGTTGGTATAGTACTACCACTCATTTCATCACGTTATATACGTACAATATATATGGCCAACATCATATAGCTAGCAGTTTAGTTGTCAAAGAATTTGAGGGTGCTTAGTTTTATTTGAGGGGTGTGTTGTGCTGGACACCATTATTGTGACTCAAATCTCTTTGGCCATGTTGTAATGACATAAATACCGTTATACCAACATGCCAGCTCTCCCTCTATCTCACTACAGTAAAATAAAGTGTGGGGCCTACTTGATCCCAACAGTGTTCTTATTTTCCTGTAAAATTCTTCGCTTGGTTACTCCTGACAAGCGGGGCCACACTTATCATTGTGAGAATCGGCTTATTTTTGTCATACGTATAATATGGTCAACGAGTTTTACGTGAAAATAACAATGTGTAATGGCATTTTGAGCAAACATCTAACTTAATGATGGCATTTTTTAGATATCTAATTGCATTTTTTGCAGGCATCTCACGGATCGATGGCATTTTTGAGTAGTTGTAACTTCTAATGGCAAAACTGAGTAGTGATGCACAACTAGTGGCATAAATAATAAGAACCCAAGAATTAAATAGGTATGATAATTTCTTTAATGTAATATAGAACATATTTAAGCACGTACTAGCTTGTTTAATAGTACTATATGCATAATTTGGTGACGAGCGCCCTCTATGTATCACCTTTTTTTCTTTAATTCCATCTTGTTAGTTTTTCTCCATGGCGCACTCCATCGATGCTACTACTGTACGAAATTATACTGTCGGTGTACTAGAATAGGGGTACCCTAGTACCCCGAACATGTGCACGGGCAGTTGCAGCACCCCGCGGCAAAGGCTTGCCGGGCGAACGCCAAGATCCCCCAAGGTTCCCTTGGAACCATCCAAGAACAAAGTATTTAAGCTAAGGAGACAAGACTCCGGCAAGAGGAGCTTGCCGGGAAGGCCAACCAAGGCGCTCCAAGGAACTTGCCGCGACGCGCCACTCGCTCCGGCAAGGCAGCAAGGCCCCGGCAAGAGGAGCTTGCCGGGAAGACCAACCAAGGTACCTCGAGGCCCGGTGAGCGACAAGCTTCCAGACCCGACAAGATAACGACAGCGGCAAGGTGCTTGCCACGGAAGGCGGCCACTCTGCGTCCACGCTCCAGCGCATCCACCAACGTGTCGCTCTGGGGGCCTCTCCGGGTGCGCGTGGCGGGAGGCTGTGCAGCCAGCAGTGCACAGTGGCATGCGAAGCTGACAAGATCACCATCGTGGCGAACGGTGGCGCCCCTAACGGTCCTTTTTTGCACTGTTCGGGCGACTCAGATGGGCATTTAATGCCCTTGTCCCCTACCGTCAGGGTTAGGTAGGGTGCACTGTACAAGCAACTGTATCAACTACCTCACTTTTTATGTTTTTACCCTCCTCTGCGTTGCCACCTGTCGGTGACCACTTTATCATATAAAAGGAGGCCCATGCGCAACGTAGAGGGGGTTCGGCTCGTAGGTTCAGACAGTCAGCTTCGATCCATTCGTAGCCCAGAGAACATCACACTCTCTCTTTGGAGAGCAAGAACACCAGATAATACAACCAGACAAGAAGCAGTAGGAGTGTTATCTCTCCGGAGAGCTCCGAAGCTGGGTAAACTGCTCGTGTGCCTCGCCTCGATCTGCTCTTCGTGCGACCTCCGCCCCCCGCCGAACCGAAAGGGGCCCGGTCCGCCGGCCCCATAGGTGTTCGTGGATCAGTTTCCCCGACATCTTTAGTGCGCCAGGTAGGGGGTGTTGAGATTGTGTGAACCAGATCCGGCGTTCACAAGAGCTAGATCTTTATTCCCTTCATCAACATGCCACCGAAGAAGAAGACTTCAGCGGCAGCCGCTCCATCCACGTCACTTCCGCCACCGTTGGAAGAAAGGACGTCGACGAGGAAGCTCATGATGCCGCCAGGTCCAAGAACAAGGCTGCACAAACCTCGGCGTCTGTACATGTTCCACGCCACTCTCAGGAGGCGCAAGATCAACAGCGTCATGGCACTAGTAGTGCCATACGCATGATAGCCCAAGACCAAGCTGGTGGATCTCGGAGCGCTCAAGACCAGCATGCACGCCAGCGTGCTGGCACGAGCGGGGCACGGTCGCCTGGACGGGATACTGCTCCTTCTAACATAGTTAGAAGTTCGAGCACGTCCCGCTCCTCGCGCCGTCCACCACTGCCACCCACCACTCCAGCAGAAGCTTTGGCGCGAGCTCAACTTCTCCTAGATTACCCTCCAACGTCGGACAAGATCGATGAATGGAGGGCCACCATTCAGAGTCTCATCGGCTACGCCAACGACGACACTCCACGACGGCCGAGCACGTCGCCGCCGCGGCAGGACCGCCGGACGCGAGCCGGTGGCGACGAAACGGGCGGAGGTGCAACTACCATGCAATCACCGCCCCGAAGGCCAAGATCGCCGACTCGCCGGATCCACCTCGACAGCGACTCCACTGCATCGGTGGATCCACGAGCTCGTCGCGATCAGCGCCAAGTTCTTCATGATCGACAACAAGAAGACGCTCGAACCCGCATCAAGCGCCAAAGAGAAGCGCGACGTCAATCCGACAAGCGCGCTGGGCCCTCTGTTGACATGCATGCACCCGGGGAACCAGGCGATCTGCCGTACGCGGTAGGTTGTCCTGCGTTCACTCGTGAGCTGCGGCAAGTCCAGTGGCCCAGCACAAAGAACTTCAAGCTAGACGTACACGAGAAGTACGACGGCAAGACGCATCCGTCAGAGTTCCTCAGCATTTACACTATTGCGGTGCAAGCTGCCGGGGGACAAGATGACAAGATCCTTACCAACTACTTCCCGCTGGTGCTCAAGCCCAATGTCAGATCCTGGCTCATGCACTTGCCGGACAACTCCATATCCTCTTTGGCTGATCTGTGCCATCAGTTTGTCGGCGCATTTACCGGAGGACACAAGCCTCATGGCCAGGAGAGTGATCTTCATTTGCTCGCCCAGAAGGAAGGAGAGCCCCTGCGCAAGTACATTCAGAGATTCAGTAGCGTGCAGCACAACATCCTAGACGTCCACCCTGCTGCGGTGATCAGCGCGTTCCATCAGAACGTGCGGAACCGCAGGATGCGGGAGGAAATGGCGATGTGCAAGATCAGGGACGTCAGTGAGTTATATGCACTGGCCGACAAGTGTGCGCGTGCTGAGGAAGGGAGTAGACTCCCCGGAGAAAATATAGGAGCAGGAGGATCTGACAGCGAAGATGCTGCCCCGACAAGAAGAAACCGGCGGCGGAACAATAGAAGGAGGAAAGGCAAAGAAGTGCTAGTTGTTGAGCAGTCCGGCAACGGTGGCGGCGCCAAGGAAGCCAAAACTGGTGACTCCGGCAAGGAGGTTGCCGCGGAGGTGGCGGTCACCGACAAGCAGGACGGCACCAACAAGCAGTATTGCAAGATTCACCGCACCAAGGGCCATGATCTTCAGAACTGTAAGAGAGTCGAGCAGCTTGTTGAGCAACAGAAAGCTGAATACGAGCGGCGCGACAAAGAGAAGGCCCAGGAAGGAGCTGGTGGATCCGGCAAGAAACGTCCCGGCCTAGGAGGACGCCGCGGCAAAGCCAAGCAACGGCAAGGAGACAGACCTCCTCGCGGCCGTGACAAAGATGAAGATGACGGCGACGATGAAGATATGGATGATGAGGAGACTGATGAGCAGGAGTTCCAGAAAGCCACAGAGGTCCTGTGCATTGACGGTGGTGCTTCTCTGCATGCCTCGCACCGCCAGCTCAAGCAGTGGGTGCGGGAAGTTAATGCAGCAGAACCACCCGTCGAGTCACGCAAGCCTCTGAAATGGTCCGGCACGCCTATCATCTTTGATATTGAGGACCACCCGGATCGCATAACTGCGGTCGCGTGCTTGCCGATGTTGGTTTCACCAACAATCCGCAACCTCAAGGTCACTAAGATGCTAGTTGACGGCGGGGCCGGCTTGAACCTGATCTCCTCCGCGGTGCTCCAGAATCCAGATCCCTGACAGCGAGCTCAAAGAGACCGGCACGTTTGAAGGAATTAACCCGGGAAGGCGCAAGCCAAAGGGAAAGATCACGTTGCCGGTAACATTTGGCAGTGAGCTGAACTTCAGGACTGAGAGGGTCACGTTTGACGTTGCCGACATTCCATTACCTTATAATGGAATCCTTGGCCGTCCGGCACTCGCCAAGTTCATGGCAGCCTCTCACTATGCATACAACGTACTGAAAATGCCAGGCCCAATAAGTGTCATCTCTGTCCCTCGCGACAAGAAGGATGCTCTTATCTGTGCCGACAAGATCTACAGTGAAGCAGCAGCTGCAGCAGAACGGAGGACACTTGCCGCTGAAGCTCCCGGGGGGAAGAAGAAGACAAAGTCCGGCAAGAGCTCTGATGCATACTCCAGCAAGCGCACCTCTTCGGAGTGTTGCGCTACCGTCGAGGACGCACCATCGAGCTCCACCGGCAAGTGTAAGAAAGCAATGGCAGCTCCACCTGAGACGAAAAAGGTGTCCGCCAAGGAGGATGGCACTGGTGGTACCTTCACCATCAGCGCCACTCTTGACCCCAAATAGGAAAGCGCGCTCGTTGCTTTCCTGCGGGCGAATGTCGACATGTTTGTGTGGCAACCTTCTGATATCACCGGTGTTCCCAGGAAAGTGATTGAGCACCACCTTGCCGTCTGTCCTCATGCGCGACCCGTCAAGCAGAGAGTCAGGAAGCATGCAGTAGAGCGCCAAGAATTCATCGCAGAAGAAATCAAGAAGTTGGAAGCAGCAGGCCTTGTCAGAGGAGTACTCCATCCCACGTGGTTGGCCAATCCTGTTGTTGTGCGCAAGGCTAACGGGAAATGGAGACTTTGTATTGACTTCACTGATGTTAATAAAGCTTGTCCCAAAGACCCATTTCCCTTGCCGCGTATTGACCAGATTGTCGACTCCACAGCCGGATGTGATTTTCTTTCATTTCTTGATGCATACTCAGGATACCATCAGATCTTCATGGCAGAAGAAGATGAAGAGAAAACCGCATTTATCACCCCGTGTGGCACGTACTGCTTCGTACGGATGCCTTTCAGTTTGAAGAATCCTGGTTCGACATTCGCAAGGGTAGTCCAGCATGCTTTTGAGCCACAAATACACAGAAATGTGGAAGCTTACATGGATGACATAGTGGCCAAGAGCAAGAGCAAGGCGACCTTGATTCAAGATTTAGACGAAACATTTGCAAACCTGCGCAAAATCAACCTCAAGATTAACCCCGAGAAGTGCGTGTTTGGAGTCCCTTCCGGCAAGCTTCTCGGGTTCTTCGTGTCTCAGCGGGGAATTGAAGCCAATCCCGACAAGATCAAAGCCATTGATCAGATCGAAGCACCAAAGCGCGTCAAGGATGTACGAAGGCTTGCCGGTTGCATAGCTCCTCTCAGCAGGTTTATCTCTAGATCTGCTGAGCGCGCCCTGCCATTCTTCAAAATTTTGAAAAAGGCAGGTCCAATGAAATGGACTCCGGAAGCGGAGGCTGCGCTGCAGGACTTGAACAGATACCTATCCTCCACTCCAACGCTTGTCGCACCTAAGCCGTAAGAGAAGTTGCTGCTATATATAGAAGCAACCAATCAAGTGGTTAGTGCTGCGTTAGTGGCGGAGAGGGAGGCGGATGATGAGCCAGCAACCACGGCAGATCCATCCAGCGACAAGCAGGGGGCTTCGCCCACAAGCTCTGGTCCCGACAAACATGGGTTTGCGCAGGAGCATGATGAGATGCCAAGAAGAATGGTGCAGCGCCCAGTTTACTTTGTCAGTTCTCTTCTGCAGGGGGCTAGATCAAGGTACTCTGGTGTGCAGAAGTTGCTTTTCGGCCTCCTCATGGCCTCGAGAAAGCTGTGCCATTACTTCCAAGCACATGAGATCACAGTCGTCACTCGCTTTCCGCTGAAGAGGATACTGCAAAATCCAGAAGCAACAGGCAGGATTGTCGAGCGGGCGCTGGAACTGTCAAGCTTTGGCCTCAAGTTTGAGAGCACCTCAACTATCCAAAGCAGAGCATTGGCAGAGTTCATAGCAGAGTGGACGCCAACCCCAGATGAAGAAATTCCAGAAACGTGCATCCCCGTCAAAGAGGCAAGCAAAGAGTGGCTGATGTACTTTGATGGTGCCTTCTCGCTGCAAGGCGCCGGTGCAGGTGTGCTGCTTGTCGCACCCACCGGAGAGCACCTCAAGTACGTAGTCCAGATGCATTTTCCCAAAGAGCAAGCAACCAACAATACAGCAGAGTATGAAGGATTACTTGCCAGTCTCAGAATCGCAGCAGACCTTGGGATTAAGAAGCTCATTGTCAGGGGTGACTCACAGCTTGTCGTCCGGCAAGTAAACAAGAACTACCAGAGTCCATTGATGGAAGCGTATGTCGATGAAGTGAGGAAGCTAGAAGAGCACTTTGACGGCCTACAAATGGAGCATATCCCAAGAGCTCAGAATGATATTGCTGATGGCCTGTCAAAGTGCGCCGCACTAAAGTTACCTGTGGAACCAGGGATCTTTGTGCTTAAGTTGACTCAACCATCCGTAACACCATCAACTGGACAAAGCAAGAAGAGGAAGTTGGTTTCTGGTGACTACTTTCCGGCAGAGCTCCCCGAAGCCGCCGCCAAGAAAGTCCCCGAGATCAACACCAAGGATGCTGAGGGGCAGTCTGCTCCGGCAAGCCTTATGGTTTGTTCCGTTGAAGTAGACGCTCCTGACAAGTTTTGCTCCGGCAAGCTTGCCGGGGAACATCAAGCTCCGGCAGGACCACAAGTCCTTGCCGTGGATGCGGATGTTCCCACAGCAGAAGATGTGCCTTTAGTCCTTGTTGTCGAGCCACAAGCTCCAGCATGGGCACAGCAGATTGTCCACTTCCTTCAGACAGGAGAACTTCCCAAAGAACAAGAAGAAGCGGAAAGAGTAGCCCGGCAGTCAAGTATGTACCAGTTTGTCGGTAGCATACTGTACAGAAGAAGACTCAACGGTGTGAAATTGAAGTGTATTCGCCGGGAAGATGGACAAAAGCTGTTGGCAGAGATACATGGAGGCATATGTGGCCACCACATAGGCGCAAGAGCACTTGCCGGCAAGGTTTCTTTTGGCCGACAGCCCTCCAGGATGCAACTGCACAAGTAACCAAGTGTGAAGCATGCCAGTTCCACTCCAAACAGATACACCAGCCAGCTCAAGCTCTCCAGACGATCCCTTTATCCTGGCCATTTTCGGTCTGGGGGCTCGATATCATCGGCCCCTTCCCCTGAGCTGTCGGGGGCTTTGAGTACTTGTACGTCGCAATCGACAAGTTCACAAAGTGGCCGGAAGTGCAGCCAGTGAGGAAGGTGACAGCACAGTCAGCAGTCAAGTTCTTCAGGTCAATTGTTTGCCGTTTCGGGATCCCTAACAGGATCATCACCGACAACGGCATGCAATTCACGAGCCGCACCTTCATGCAGTATGTCCAAGACCTTGGCGCCAAGGTCTGCTTCGCTTCTGTTGCTCATCCGAGAAGCAATGGTCAAGCAGAGAGGGCAAATGCTGAAGTGCTGCGCGGGCTCAAGACCAGAACTTTCACAGGCTGCACAGGTGCGGAAGGAACTGGATCGAGGAGCTGCCGGTGGTTCTTTGGTCGATCAGAACGACGCCAAATCGAGCCACTGGCCAGACACCTTTCGCTCTAGTCTATGGAGCAGAGGCAGTTCTCCGCACGGAACTCGTATACGGATCACCTCGAGTGCTCGCTTATGATGAGCTTGAGCAAGAACAGCTGTGGCAAGACGACGCACTGCTCCTTGAGGAAGATCGTCTTCAGGCTGCTGTACGAGCTGCTCGATACCAGCAAGCTTTGCGCCGCTATCATAGCTGCAAAGTTAAAGCCAGAAGCTTCGAGGAAGGCGGCCTTATTCTTCGGCGCGTTCAGTCCGCCAAGAATTCCAACAAGTTGACGCCGAAGTGGGAAGGCCCTTATCGGGTGAGACGAGTCACAAGGCCTGGCGCTGTCCGCCTTGAGACCGAAGATGGCATTCCATTGAGCAACTCCTGGAACATAGAACATCTTCGTAAGTTTTTCCCATAAGGCGCGGTTGCCGGAACCCGTTCCAGCAACCACCTTTTGTATAAGTCTAGCCGCTGTTGCATGTAATCCTTTGTACAAAGCCGGGCGCAGATCCCGTGCATAAGTAAAACCCCATGTGCTCCGCACAGCTTGTCCATTTCATGCGTTAGTTCCTTTCTTGCATGTGATTATCTGACATTTTGTGCAGCACTTACATCCGGTAAGCAGTAACGAGCCGAAGAGCTCCATATTATTATTTTCTCTTCTTTCTTTTTCTTTTAAAGGAAAAGAAGGTTCTCTCGCACATAAGTTTGCCGGGGGGGAAGGAGAAGATTGTGGTGTGGGCCAGGCGTCGTTCAAACAAGGACTTGCCTTACCGGGAAGCAAATAACAAAAAAGCTAAGTTGCCAAAGTTTGAGCGATCACTTCTTTAAATTTTTGAGTTATCTTCCTCGAACGACCCTGCTTTGTATGGAAAACCTGTGCGCGGAGGAACCAACTCGTGGCTAGTTGCGCCCTTACTTTGTTTCGAGTCCGCTCAACAGCTTAAGCGTGCTGCATCTAGTCGCGACAAGGTTTCTTGTCGGAAGCAGCGCCGCCAGCAGGCTGCTGAAGTTCCGCACTCAGCGCTCGCGGCTCGGGCGCCTGCGCCGACAAGTTCCCTAGAAGCGTCGGGTGAAAACATACAAAGGAAGGAATCTAGTAGAGGAAATAACATTGCAATTGATAACGGAAATAAAGTTATATTACAAAGATAACTTGTCGCAGCTCTAACAGACTGTTCTCATAACATGACTAGCAGCGACAAGGGAAAAGAAGAAATGGGCGGCCTAATCTACGCGTCCGCCCTTGACTCGCTTGATCTCGCTCACCTTGTCCACAATGGGTGCGACAAGGGCCTTGAGTGCATCCAGATCGGCGTCGGGCGGCAAGGACCTGAGGACGTTGGTGAAGCTGAGGCCTGGATTGCGGAAGGCTACCTTCATCAGCACCTTCTGGAGAACCCCGGCGCAGATTTTGCGTGACTCGTCGGCCAGCTGCTTCGGGATCCTCTCCCGGAGCCGCTGGAGTGCCGTCACCACTCCCTTGAAGAATAGGCTGAGCTTGGCGCTGGGTTGAAGGCTCTCGTCGGAAGGATACCCAAAGTCATCCATCCCTAGCTGCGCCAGCTCCTCGTTGATGATGGCGGCAGTGTTCACCAGGCCCTCGGTCCAGTGCTCCACCGTGTCTCTGAACGAGTTCTGGGTAACTGCAATGCTCTCCAGCAGCGCCGCGTCAGCCTTGACCTTCTCCTCCAAGGTCTTCTCCCGCTCCTTGGCAGCCTCCAGCGTCTGTGTCAGCTTGGCCAGCTTCAGCTCCAGGTCTGCTTTTGAATCCTTGGCGGCGCTGAGCTCTTTGCCCCTCTCAGCGAGAAGGCCTTGCAGCTCACCATGGGCGGCAGCATCCTTCTCGCTCTCACGCTTGAGCGCGGCAAGCTCCTCGCCGCTCTTCCCAATATCGGCCTCCAGCTGCGCCACCTTCTCCTCTAGCTCTTTCTTGGCGGCCTCTGCAGTTGCCGCGGCCTCCTTTGCCTCCTTGAGCGCCCCGCCAAGTGCTCGCTCATGCTCGGCGAGCTCTTCCTCGTAGCTGTCGAGGTGGGCCTTCCGCTGCACTAGCTCGCCTTCCCGAGTGGACTGCTTCTCGGCAGCAAGCCTTTGTTCCTCCTCAGCCTCGGCCTTCTCGAGGAGAAAGGCCGTGCGCTCCTCGTCTACTCGCTCCCGCTCCTGCGCCAGGGATCGAAGAGCTTCTTGATTTTGTCCCCGGAGCTCCTCCGCGCGCTTCTCCATGTCAACTCCCACCTTCGCGACAAGAGCTTCCCGGGAAGCCAGCTTGGCTTGCCGGGTGCGGTAGAGTGACAGCAGCTGCTCCTCCTCAGGCTCGCCACTGCTGCTGCCGGGCGCGTGAACCAATGACAGTCCGGCAGAGGCGAGCACCTCCCCGTCGAAAGTCTCCCCCTCGACCGGCGCCCTGGAGCTCGACGCCCATGGTAGCTTGATGAAGATGTCGTCGCCGGCCTTCAAATAGGCGCCGGACTGGGGCTCCTCGGAGCCCGGCTCCGCAGAAGCGGCAGAGGGTTCGGCGGTCGGTGCAGCGCCTGGCGCTCCTGCGACCTCAGGGTCGTCAGTGCGATCGCCCGACCCCTCGCCGGCTTCCGCAGCAGCAGCCCCGGCGGCCTCCTCGCCGGCGGTCACATCAGCACCAGCACCTTCCTCGCCAGCGCCCTCTGTCTCCATTGGCTCAGCCGAAGATGGGTCTGAAGAACGAAGAGGGGAGGAAAATCAATTAAAAAAATCCAAGAAAGGAAAAATGGAAGAAGCAGGACCCAAGGAAAAGTTTTTGGGCAAGTGTATTACCTGCGCCAAGATCTTCAGTTGCGGCCTCGGTCGCCGCAGGATCAGCAGTGCCGTCCCTTGCTGGAGAGTCCCCCCTTGCCAGAGAGCGCTCCCTTGCCGGGGACTCCTCCCTTGGCGGCGCAGTCGAAGCAGGTGGCACTTCTGGATTGGCCTCTGGGCGCTCCTGATGAGGCTGCTCTGCTCCTGCACAAGTCAACAAGCAAGATATCAACAAAGGAAAAGCACTCAAGCGCGCCCGACAGCAGAAGGCTAAACTATGAACTTATGCTGGGGGCTGCTCCGAGGGGTGATTGCCGGGTCCGTCAAGGTGGTCTCGGACCCACCTCCTGCCGACGCGATGGGGTCATCCTCGATGACGATCACCGCGGCCTTGGCCCTCTTCGCCGCTCTCTGGGCCAGTGTTCTGGAAAGAAAAGAGTCCAGATTGGAGCAAGTCAGATACAAGATATAAACAGCAAGATTGAAGGATTATAAGGGCACCAAAGAAACTCACTCTTCTTCCTCCTCGTCGGAGCTGAGCGCGGAAAGATCGAAGTCCGGCCCTCCTCCGGTGCGGCGAGGTGGAGGAGTAGGATCCCTTGCCCGCTTGGCGGGGGCAGTGGCGGTGGCCCGGGAAGATCCCGCTCCAGTTGCCGTTGTTGCGTGAGGCGCTCCCGCGGCAACATTGCTTGCCGCGGTAGAGCGCGTCGTGCGGCTCGGTGGCTGTGGAGCCGGCTGCCGCCCCGCTGTGTCCCCGGCCCTGCGAAGGCGCCTCCTTGGCGGGGCCGGGGGCTCCGCCTGCGGCAAGCTCTCTGAAGGCTCAGCCTCCTCCTCGCCGGCCTCGCTCGACTTGGCTTCAGAACCGGCAGGCTCCTCTTCGCCCATGAATTCCGCGCGCTCAGCAAGGTTTGCCGCCTCTGCAGCCTCCGCCTCCTCCACAGTGAACCCAAACACACCCGCAGCAGCTGCGGCCGCAGCCTCTTCCGCCCTAGTAGCGATGAGTTGCAGCTCCTCATCGGTGGTGTCACGGGTGAGGCTCTTCTGCTCGTCGGCGCGGACTGGCACTTCCTCCAAGGTGTCGAAGAACGCTCGCACAACGTCATCCGCAGGCTCTTGCCAAGTTGGGACGATGCCGTGTGAATCGCACAACGGCATCATGGCACGGATCCGGTCAAGCTAAGAGTTATTGCACAAAGGAACTACGCCCCTCGGCAGTGTGAATGGGTGCTGCGGGTCGCGTTTGAATAATTCCAAGAGCATTGCATCCAACTCCAAGACAGTGAAGTTGTAGTTGAGGCCCGGCCGCAGCCTCATGATGTCCGCCGAATTCTTGAATTCCCAGGCGGGCCTCCTCCTCTCCTGCAGGGGGGCAATGCGCCGACGGAGGAAATCTTCCCCGACAGCACCTACGGTGAGCCCGGCAAGCCTGAGGCGAAGAATCCTAGTGATGGCGATCTTCAGCCTCTCGTCTTCTGGGGCCACATTGCTCCAGTCATTGCCGCACACTATTGGAGTTTGGCGCACGGCGGTGAAGGGCTACGGATCCTCCTCGACGATCCAACACCACTCCGCTCTCCACTCCTCCCACTTGGTGCGGAGCTCACCCTCCAAGTACGCATCCTTCTTGCCGACTCTCGAGATCCAAGAAATCCCTCCGGCAGGTGGCTCTCCTCTCTCTACCCGAGGCATGAAGTAATGGCGGAAAAGGGCTACACTAGGGTGGACTCCGACAAAGTTTTCGCACAAGTGTGCGAAAACTGCCATGGTCAGGACAACATTGGGGGTGAAGTCAAGGAGGCGGAAGCCATATGTGTTCATAATGTCACAAAAGAACTCCGAGAAGGGCGGGCAGAGCCCACAATAGAAGAATAGTGGGAAGAACGGCTACCCATTTGGAGCCGACTCCAAGGCAGCGGCCGGGAGTACCCTCGTGCGCGGATGCGCACGCGTCTCCGTCGCCCAAAAGAGGTAGAAGAACTCCCTCAGCTCCTGCACGCCGAGCTGGGTGGCGAAGATCGCCCGCTCCTTCCGCAGCGCCGCGAGCCGCTGCGCCTCGGCCGACTTCACGCCCTTTCCCTTGTCGGCTTTCGGGGCCATGGCGGAGGTGGTGGGGAAGGTCGACAGCGTGGTGATGCTGGTGGCAATAGGGGGGGGGGCGGAACGCTGCTCTCTCGGCTTCGAGAAGAAGGGGGAGCGGCAGAGTTTGTGAAGAAGGAGTAGCAGCAACCAGCGAGGGGGAACGAACTGCCCCTATTTCCTCTGCTTATAAAGAGGGACGGGGCGGACGTTTCGGCCTTCTGCTTAAACAACCACCCACGATCTCTCCCACGATGCCGCATTCAACGCGTGCCGTTATGGGAGAGTGCGGTGGATACGGAACAAAGATTTGGCGTGGCCCAGCCCGCATGTGCCCGTGCCCTGTCTTGGGCCTAGCCCAACAGCGCTCGGCACCGTGTCTGGCCCAGGCCCGGGGGCTCCTGTCGGTGTACTAGAATAGGGGTACCCTAGTACCCCGAACTTGTGCACGGGCAGTTGGAGCACCCCGCGGCAAAGGCTTGCCGGGCGAACGCCAAGATCCCCCAAGGTTCCCTTGGAGCCATCCAAGAACAAAGTATTTAAGCTAAGGAGACAAGACCCCGGCAAGAGGAGCTTGCTTGGAAGGCCAACCAAGGCGCTCCAAGGAACTTGCCACGACGCGCCACTCGCTCCGGCAAGGTAGCAAGGCCCCGGCAAGAGGAGCTTGCCGGGAAGACCAACCAAGGTACCTCGAGGCCCGGTGAGCGACAAGCTTCCAGACCCGACAAGATAACGACAGCGACAAGGTGCTTGCCGCGGCAGGCGGCCACTCTGCGTCCATGCTCCAGCGCATCCACTAACGTGTCGCTTTGGGGGCCTCTCCGGGTGCGTGTGGCGGGAGGCTGTGCAGCCAGCAGTGCGCAGTGGCATGCGAAGCTGACAAGATCACCATCGTGGCGAACGGTGGCGCCCCTAACGGTCATTTTCTGCACTGTTCGGGCGACTCAGACGGGCATTTAATGCCCTTGTCCCCTGCCGTCAGGGTTAGGTAGGGTGCACTGTACAAGCAACTGTATCAACTACCTCGCTTTTTACGTTTTTACCCTCCTCTGCGTTGCCACCTGTCGGTGACCCCTTTATCATATAAAAGGAGGCCCATGCGCAACGTAGAGGGGGTTTGGCTCGTAGGTTCGGACAGTCAGCTTCGATCCATTCGTAGCCCAGAGAACATCACACTCTCGTTTGGAGAGCAAGAACACCAGATAATACAACCAGACAAGCAGCAGTAGGAGTGTTATCTCTCCGGAGAGCTCCGAAGCTGGGTAAACTGCTCATGTGCCTCGCCTCGATCTGCTCTTCGTGCGACCTCTGCCCCCCGCCGAACCGAAAGGGGCCCGGTCCGCCGGCCCCATAGGTGTTCGTGGATCATTTCCCCGACATATACATTTTTTAAAAGGCTAGAGGGCGGGGCAGTCTAGCTTGGTCTGTTTCAAGAGAGGCGAGGGCCTTTGTGATTTGACGGCTCATTACTGCTGGAAGGTGTGGCCTTGTGATTTGACTGCTCGTATAAATGTGCCAATGACCTGAGGAGGAGCAAAGAACCGTGCGGTATACTCAAGTTTTCCATTGGAGTAGTACGACGGAGGAGCACGAAACACGACAGCCCAGTGCCATATGGCGATAGAAAATGATCTAATTTGCTAGTCATCTCACTGTTAGCATTGTTCTATTCATGCCTCGCAGAGAACGTGACACATGCAGCAAAACACCAAAAGCAAAAGAAGAAACACAAGAGCAAAATAAGAAGGAAGATTATCACCCTCCAAAAAGAAGGAAGATGCACAGACAAGTCTGGGGCGCTGCTCTCTACTACATGAAGGTTGCTGGCCGCGGAGTCGTAACTGCTTCTTCATCTCCTCCACGACCTCCATCTCCTTGCGCGTCTCCTCCGCCATCTGATGTCTACTACACAAACTTCTTCTTGTAGACGTTGTTGGGCCTCCAAGTGCAGAGGTTTGTAGGATAGTAGAAAATTTCCCTCAAGTGGATGACCTAAGGTTTATCAATCCGTGGGAGGCGTAGGATGAAGATGGTCTCTCTCAAACAACCCTGCAACCAAATAACAAAGAGTATCTTGTGTCCCCAACACACCCAATACAATTGTAAATTGTATAGGTGCACTAGTTCAGCGAAGAGATAGTGATACAAGTGCAATATGGATAGTAGAAAATAGTTTTTGTAATCTGAAAATATATAAACAGCAAGGTAACAAGTGGTAAAAGTGAGCACAAACGGTATTGCAATGCGTTGAAATAAGGCCTAGGGTTCATACTTTCACTAGTTCAAGTTCACTCAACAATAATAAAATAATTGGATCATATAACTATCACTCAACATGCAACAAAGAGTCACTCGAAAGTCACTAATAGCGGAGAACAAACGAAGAGATTGTTCTAGGGTACGAAACCACCTCAAAGTTATCCTTTCTGATCGATCTATTCAAGAGTCCGTAGTATAATAACATAATCTATTCTTTCCGTTCAATCAACCATAGAGTTCATACTAGAATAACACCTTAAGACACAAATCAACCAAAACCCTAATGTCACCTAGATACTCCAATGTCACCTCAAGTATCCGTGGGTATGATTATACGATATGCATCACACAATCTCAGATTCATCTATTCAACCAACACAAAGCACTTCAAAGAGTGCCACAAAGTTTCTACCGGAGAGTCAAAACGAAAACGTGTGCCAACCCCTATGCATAAGTTCACGAGGTCACGGAACTCGTAAGTTGATCACCAAAACATACATCGAGTGGATCACGTGATATCCCATTATCACCACAGATAAGCACATGCAAGACATACATCAAGTGTTCTCAAATCCTTAGAGACTCAATCCAATAAGATAAATTCAAAGGGAAAAACCAATCCATTACAAGAGAGGAGAGGGGGAGAAACATCATAAGATCCAACTATAATAGCAAATCTCACGATACATCAAGATCTTGCCAACTCAAGAACACAAGAGAGAGAGAGAGAGAGATCAAACACATAGCTACTTGTACATACCCTCAGCCCCGAGGGAGAACTACTCCCTTCTCGTCATGGAGAGCACCGGGATGATGAAGATGGCCACCGGAGAGGGATTCCCCACCTCCGACAGGGTGCCGGAACGGGTCTTGATTGGTTTTCGGTGGAGATGGATGCTTCTGGCGACGTAACTCCCGATCTATTCTGTTGTTGGTTGTTTGGTGGTATATGGATATATATAGGAGGAAGAAGTAGGTCAGGGGAGCCACGAGGGGCCCACGAGGGTGGGGGGCACGCCCAGGGGGGCAGGCGCGCCTCCCTGCCTCTTGGCCACCTCGAAGCTTCCCAGACGTAGACTCCAAGTCTCCTGGATTGCTTATGTTCCAATAATAACTCTCCCGAAGGTTTCATTCCGTTTGGACTCCGTTTGATATTCCTTTTCTTCGAAACACTGAAATAGGCAAGAAAACAACAATTTGGGATGGGCCTCCGGTTAATTCCAAAAAATAATATAAAAGTGTATAATAAAGCCCATAAACATACAAAACGGGTAATATAATAGCATGGAACAATCAAAAATTATAGATACGTTGGGGACGTATTAGCATCCCCAAGCTTAATTCCTACTCATCCTCGAGTAGGTAAATGATAAAAATAGAATTTTTGATGTGGAATGCTACCTAACATATTTATCCATGTAATTCTCTTTGTTGTGGCAAGAATATTCAGATCCATAAGATTCAAGACAAAAGTTCAATACTGACATAAAAATAATAATACTTCAAGCGTACTAACAAAGCAATTATGTCTTCTCAAAATAACATGGCCAAAGAAAGTTATCCCTACAAAATCATATAGTCTGGCTATGCTCTATCTTCATCACACAAAATATTTAAATCATGCACAACCCCAATGACAAGCCAAGAAATTGTTTCATACTTTTGATGTTCTCAAACTTTTTCAATCTTCACGCAATATATGAGCGTGAGCCATGGATATAACACTATATGTGGAATAGAATAGTGGTTGTGAAGAAGACCAAAAGGAGAAGATAGTCTCACATCAACTAGGCGTATCAATGGGCTACGGAGATGCCCATCAATAGATATCAATGTGAGTGAGTAGGGATTGCCATGCAACGGATGCACTAGAGCTATAAGTGTATGAAATCTCAACAAAAGAAACTACTGGGTGTGCATCCAACTCGCTTGCTCACGAAGACCTAGGGCATTATGAGGAAACCCATCATTGGAATATACAAGCCAAGTTCTATAATGAAAGATTCCCACTAGTATATGAAGGTGACAACATAGGAGACTCTCTATCATGAAGATCATGGTGCTACTTTGAAGCACAAGTGTGGTAAAAGGATAGTTGCATTGCCCCTTTTCTCTTTTTCTCTATTTATTTTCTTTTTTATTTTTTTATTTGGGCCTTCTCCCTTTTTTGGCCTCTTTTTTCGTCCGGAGTCTCATCCCGACTTGTGGGGGACTCATAGTCTCCATCATCCTTTCCTCACTGGGACAATTCTCTAATAATGATGATCATCACACTTTTATTTACTTACAACTCAAGAATTACAACTCAATACTTAGAACAAAATATGACTCGATATGAATGCCTCTGGAGGTGTACAGGGATGTGCAATGATTCATGAGTGACATGTATGAAAGAATTATGAATGGTGGCTTTGCCACAAATACGATGTCAACTACATGATCATGCAAAGCAATATGACAATGATGAAGCGTGTCATAATAAATGGAACAGTGGAAAGTTGCATGGCAATATATCTCGGAATGGCTATGCAAATTCCATAATAGGTAGGTATGGTGGCTGTTTTGAGGAAGGTATATGGTAGTTTTATGGTACCGGCGAAAGTTGCGCGGTTCTAGAGAGGCTAGCAATGGTGGAAGGGTGAGAATGCGTATAATCCATGGACTCAACATTAGTCATAAAGAACTGACATACTTATTGCAAAAACCTATTAGTTATCAAAACAAAGTATTATGCGCATGCTCCTAGGGGGATAGATTGGTAAGAAAAGACCATCGCCCGTCCCCGACCGCCACTCATAAGGAAGACAATCAATAAATAAATCATGCTCCGACTTCATCACATAACGGTTCACCATACGTGCATGCTATGGGAATCACAAACTTCAACACAAGTATTTCTAAAATTCACAACTACTCAACTAGCATGACTCTAATATCACCATCTCCATATCTCAAAACAATCATCAAGTATCAAACTTCTCTTAGTATTCAATGCACTTTATATGAAAGTTTTTATTATACCCATCTTGGATGCCCATCATATTAGGACTAAATTCATAACCAAAGAAAATTACAATGCTTTTTAGGACTCTAAAAATAATATAAGTGAAGCATGAGAGTTCATCTATTTCTTCAAAATAAAACCACTGCCGTTCTTTAAAAGATATAAGTGAAGCGCTAGAGCGATGACAAACTACTCCGAAAGATATAAGTGAAGATCAATGAGTAGTCGAATAATTATGGAACTATGTGAAGACTCTATAACATTTAATAATTTCATATCTTGGTATTTTATTCAAACAGCAAGCAAAACAAAAGAAAGTAAAATGGCGCTCCAAGCAAAACACATATCATGTGGTGAATAATAATATAGCTCCATGTAAAGTTACCGATGAACGAAGACGAAAGAGGGGATGCCTTCCGGGTGCTCGAATATTACCTTGGGGTTCCTTGGGAATTCCCAAACTTAGGCTCTTTCCACTCCTTATTCCATTGTCCATCGAATCTTTACCGAGAACTTGAAAACTTCACAACACAAAACTTAACAGAAAACTCATAAGCTCCGTTAGCGAAAGAAAACAAAACACCACTTCAAGGTACTGTAATGAACTCATTCTTTATTTATATTGGTGATAAACCTACTGTATTACAACTTCTCTATGGTTTATAAACTCATTTACTAGCCATAGATTCATCAAAGTAAGCAAACAACACAAAAAAACAGAATCTGTCCAAAACAGAATAGTCTGTAGTAATCTGTAGGTTCCGACCACTTCTGGAACCCCAAAAATTCTAAAACAAAAATCTGGACGTGAGGAATTTATCTATTAATAATCTTAAAAAATAATTAACTAAATAGCACTCTCCAATAAACAATAACAGCAAATCTCGTGAGCGCTAAAGTTTTTGTTTTTTTACAGCATGATCGCAAAGACTTTCCCCAAGTCTTCCCAAAGGTTCTACTTGGCACAAACACTAATTAAAACATAAAACCACATCTAAAAGAAGCTAGATAAATTATTTATTACTAAACAGGAACAAAAAGCAAGGAACAAAAATAAAATTGGGTTGCCTCCCAACAAGCGCTATTGTTTAACGCCCCTAGCTAGCTAGGCATGATGATCTCAATGATGCTCACATAAAAGATAAGAATTGAAACATCAAGAATATGACTAGAACATTTAAGTCTAACCCACTTCCTACGCATAGGGATTTTGTGAGCAAACAATTTATGGTAACAATAATCAACTTGCATAGGAAGGTAAAACAAGCATAACTTCAAAATTTGAAGCACATAGATAGGAAACATGATATTATTGCAACTCCTACAAGCATATATTCCTCCCTCATAATAATCTTCAGTAGAATCATGAATGAATTCAACAATATAACTATCACATAAAGCATTATTTTCATGATGCATAAGCATAGAAATTTTACTACTCTCCACATAAGCAAATTTATTGTCATTGATAATAGTGGGAGAGAACTCAACACAATAACTATCATGTGAGGCATAATCCAATTGAAAATTAAAATCAAGATGACAAGTTTCATGGTTATAATTATTCTTCATAGCATACATGTCATCACAATAATCATCATATATAGCAATTTTGTTCACATAATCAATTGGAACCTCTTCCGAAATAGTGGATTCATCACTAAATAAAGTCATGACCTCTCCAATTCCACTTCCATAATTATCACAATAAGATTCAACAACCTCCAAAATACTGGGATCATTACTTCCTAAAGTTGACAATCTTCCAAACCCACTTTCATCAATATAATCATCATAAATAGGAGGCATGCTATCATCAAAATAAATTTGCTCATCAAAACTTGGGGGACAAAAAATATCATCTTCATCGAACATAGCATCCCTAAGCTTGTGGCCTTGCATATCATTAGCATCATACATATCCAAGGAATTCATACTAACAACATAGCAATTATGCTCATCATAGAAAGATTTAGTGCCAAACATTCTAATGCATTCTTCTTCTAACACTTTGGCACAATTATCGGAATCCTTATTTTCATGAAAGACATTAAAAAGATGAAGCATATGAGGCAACCTTAATACCATTTTTTGTAGTTTTCTTTTATAGACTAACTAGTGATAAAACAAGAAACTAAAAGATTCGATTGCAACATGTAAAGGCATACCTTCAAGTGCTAACCTCCCCGGCAACGGCGCCAAAAAAGAGCTTGATGTCTACTACACAACCTTCTTCTTGTAGACGTTGTTGGGCCTCCAAGTGCAGAGGTTTGTAGGACAGTAGCAAATTTCTCTCAAGTGGATGACCTAAGGTTTATCAATCCATGGGAGGCGTAGGATGAAGATGGTCTCTCTCAAACAACCCTGCAACCAAATAACAAAGAGTCTCTAGTGTCCCCAACACACCCAATACAATGGTAAATTGTATAGGTGCACTAGTTCGGTGAAGAGATAATGATACAAGTGTAATATGGATAGTAGAAAATAGTTTTTGTAATTTGAAAATATAAAAACAGAAAGGTAGCTAGTGGGAAAAGTGAGCACAAACGGTATTGCAATGCATTGAAATAAGGCCTAGGGTTCATACTTTCACTAGTGCAAGTTCCCTTAACAATAATAACACAAGTGGATCATATAACTATCCCTCAACATGAAACAAAGAGTCACTCCAAAGTCACTAATAGCGGAGAACAAACAAAGAGATTGTTGTAGGGTATGAAACCACCTCAAAGTTATCCTTTCTGATCAGTCTATTCAAGAGTACGTAGTAAAATAACTTGAAGCTATTCTTTCCGTTCAATCTATCATAGAGTTCGTACTAGAATAACACCTTAAGACACAAATCGACCAAAACCCTAATGTCACCTAGATAATCCAATGTCACCTCAAATATCCATGGGTATGATTATACGATATGCATCACACAATCTCATATTCATCTATTCAACCAACACAAAGAACTTCAAAGAGTGCCCCAAAGTTTCTACCGAAGATTCAAGACGAAAACGTGTGCCAACCCCTACGCATAAGTTCATGAGGTCAAGGAACTCGCAAGTTGATCACCAAAACATACATCAAGTGGATCACGTGATATCCCATTGTCACCACAGATAAGCACATGCAAGACATACATCAAGTGTTCTAAAATCCTTAAAGACTCAATATGATAAGATAACTTCAAAGGGAAAATTCAATCCATTACAAGAGAGGAGAGGGGGATAAACATCATAAGATCCAACTATAATAGCAAAGCTCACGATACATCAAGATTGTGCCAACTCAAGAACACGAGACAGAGAGAGATCAACCACATAGCTACTGGTACATACCCTCAGCACCGAGGGAGAACTACTCCCTCCTCATCATGGAGAGCGCCGGGATGATGAAGATGGCCACCAGAGAGGGATTCCCCCCCTCCGGCAGGGTGCCTGAATGGGTCTAGATTGGTTTTCGGTGGCTACGGAGGCTTCTGGCGGCGGAACTCCTGATCTATTCTGTTTTTCGATGTTTGGGGGGTATATGGATATATATAGGAGGAAGAAGTAGGTCAGAGGAGCCACGAGGGGCCCACGATGGTGGGGGCGCTCCCAGGGGGGCAAGCGCACCTCCCTGCCTTGTGGCCACCTTGAAGCTTCCCAGACGTAGACTCCAAGTCTCCTGGATTGCTTCCGTTCCAAAAATAGCTCTCCCAAAGGTTTCATTCCATTTGGACTTCGGTTGATATTCGTTTTCTTCGAAACACTGAAATAGGCAAGAAAACAGCAATTTGGGCTGGGCCTCCGGTTAATAGGTTAGTCCCAAAAATAAAATAAAAGTGTATAATAAAGCCCATAAACATCCAAAACGGGTTATATAATAGCATGGAACAATCAAAAATTATAGAGACGTTAGAGACGTATCACCATCTTCTTCATTCTGTCCATGACACGGGATGTCTCAACGCGAGCCTTCATCATCTGTTCCACGGATGCATTACGTACCTTGACAGCAGCTGGCTGCTCGATGCGGAGCTTCGCCAACTCCTCCTTCTCTCCCATGATGAGGGCCTGTAGCATCTTCATCGAGGAACTACTATTCTTGCGCAGCTTCTTCCAGCCGGCGTTCTCCTCCTTCAGCAGGTCGAGCTCATGGCAGAGCTTCGCCTTGTCCTCCTCAAGTTGCAGGATTTCAGCAGCCGCCTTCTTCTCGGAGGCAATGCTCTTCTTCAGCAGCTTCACCAAGCCCGCAGTCAACTTCCCCTGCTCATTGAGCTCAGCGGGCATGTCGTCGAGGCTCTCCTTCAGCAGCTCCGCCAAGCCGTGGATGAACTCCTTCTGCTTATTAAGGTGCTTATTGAGCTGATCGGGCATGCCGAAATATTCTCCATCGCGACTAGGGCGCTCCTAGGAGCAATCACCTATTCGTGAGAGATCTTTCGAGGTCTTCGCGAGGTGGCGAGCCCTCTTTTTTTCTGCGGCCTTGGTTGTCGCTCCCTTGTTACGAGTAGTTCGGATAGTTCTCAACCTAGAGCTCTGAACACCAGCCATGGCAAGGACAGACGAACAAGAAATACTTATGAGGAGGAAGAGGTAGAGTGATTTTCAGCTAGGTTCTAGTTCCCCTTTTTATAAGCTAGTACTAGCACTAGTACTAAAACATGCATAGTGGGAACAAGTTCAGGTTTGACATGTACTAGGTGAGAGCAGGTTTGCACTTAATTATACTACTCCCTCCGTCTAGGTGAAAAATTCATCTTAGGTTATGCACCATCACGAAGAAAGTGGGGAGAATGAGAGAACTACTTAATGTTTGTTTGCTAATTAATTGCATTGCATGCAATGAACTAACCACTGCATGTCGTGTTTGGTAGTCTTAAGTCATTGAAAACATGCACGCCCCACATCTCTTATTGGTTGATATGTTAAGAAACAAGAAACAAGGTGGGAGGATTTATATGCACTTTTGGAATGTGATGGGAACAAGCTAAAGATTAATTGATGGTTTTGGTTTTGAGGCCTGAAACGGCTCCCAATGAGTTTAGTGGAACATAAATTTAAAGTACTCCCTCCATCTCCAGTTTACATGGCTTGCATGTGTATCTAGGTCGTCAATGTAACTTATATAAAATAAATTGTTTAACATAAAAAATACTCTGAATATTTGAAGTTTGTAATGATTTTTTGTAATGTATGTCTGTTATTAAGCTGGTCAAATTAATGACCTAGGTACATGTGCAAGACTTGTAAACTGAGATAGAGGGAGTACTAGACTGCTCAAATGCGGTCGCACATGTCAGTGATGTAACTGGTCGTACCTGTCAGACCAAGCCGATGCGTGTCCCTTCGGTGAGACGCGGGTCCGACCGACCGTCTGTTGGTGCGACCGACCGTAAGGTATTACGCGATGGAGACTTTTGGTTGTGGCTTTGGTTGATTGTCATGACCAAGCATTCTAAAACTAGTGATCAATCAATTACCATATTTTTCCAAACGACCAAGTATTTTCACTGGAATATAATACATATAGATGGAGTGATTGTCAAGGTTGCAAATCGACATGGCGTTGCAAGTTCACTACAGCAGCAACCGACTAGGTCACTGCATCACTGGCGGGGAAGGAGGGCAGCTCACCTCGCTTATGATGCATGCCCAGCGGTGCTGCCTCACTGGTCCCGGGATTTGGCTTCTCCTACCGCCCATTTGAACAGTTGCACCGGCTGCTCATGCCATTGCACAGGCATGCGCGTTCTTTCCTTCGCAGTCGAGTCCATGAATATGATCTCTGCCATTATCCCTAGCTCGAAATCAATGTGACGCTGCCAGATGCTGACATCCCTCAGCATCTCTCCCCTAAGATAGACTTGCGCCTCCGCCTTGTGCTACGCCAGGCATAGCTCCTTGGAACTTCTCTCCAATCGATGCGACGCTTCGTCGATCCGATTTGCCCTTGTTGTCCATGACCTGAAACGCAGCCCTGGCATGTCCTCCGGTGCCACTGATCTATGATCCCATAGCAATGGATCCCCTCTAAAACACATGTGGGTTTATCTCAAAGGCGGCAGTGTTGCGGGCCGCAGCGAGAGGGCAGCCCACAAGATCCTGGGATCTAAGGGATTATCCATGGCGGGATCTTCCATGGCGAGATCCGGTGGGAGAGGCGGGGAGGCGAGCCTAGGTGCTGGGAGAGCTCTACGAGGCTAAGATAAAGATAGTACTACTCCACTCCGTCCATAATTAAATACAAATTCCACCAACAGTAGCCCCGGCATAAATTGATCATGCTACCTGCGTACTGGTTTATTGGCCCCCTTTTTTGTGCCACTTTTATGACATGCATAAATATTATGTTACATAAAAATATGGTTAAAAATTGGCACAAAATACGAAGGAGACCAATGGAAGTAGCAACCCATGGTTTAAGTACTCGCATGCACGCAGTGGAGTTGTAATGTCTTTCTTCCTCCCTCATGTCCACTCAATTTGCATGCACTATATTAATTGACCATCAATGAAGTGAAGGACTTTACACGCGTCAAAGTATCACATGGGGTGGATCTTTGTACAAAAATGTGTCCCCCACTGTACCCGCGTGTGCGTGCAAGGGAATGTGTGTGTGCGTGGCGTGCGTGCACATCTTTGCTTCCTGCATGTACCGCCAGTGTGCCTCAGAGAGGACGAGTACATTCTTCTGGAACCAACAACACGTCACTGTGATCAATCCACACAAGGAGGTCGCGACAACGCCTGCACATGTGTCACGTGGCTTCATGAACTGTAAGAAAGGCACTGTGTAACATGCCATTGGAATTCGAATTTATGTGTTTTGGACATACTCGAAGTACTAGTAAGGTACACATGCATTACACGCATCCGATTTGGCAACCAAATTATGCATAAATACCACACTATAGCATGTTAGCTTTGAGTCATATATGCCTGATGTAGACGTTCGTTTAATTCTTATAGTTCAACTCATTCAAAATCAATTAGTTTTTATAAAAAGATAGGGCCTCTTTGAGTCTTAGGATTTCCAAAACACGGGAATAGGAAAAACATGGGATTAGAGTGGAATGTCGTCTTGAATCCTATAGATTGTACGAGTGCTTGATGGTACATAGAAAAAACACAGGATTCTTTCAAACAAGTTTGAGTGGATGGGATATTTCCTATGAAATCTAGTGCAAATGGATCCTATGGAAAAAATCCTATGCTTTACAATCCTTCGAATCAAACAACAAAGATAGGAAAAATTCTTAAGGATTAGAATCCTCCAAAATTCCATTGAGAATCCTTTGAATCAGAGAAGCCCATAATCCATTTTATGATTCATGGAATTGTGCGTTGTAAAGCATAAAGTAAAAAAATAATGGCAATTCAACTAGAAAAAAGTTTGGGCAGTTATGATATGGAAGATTCTAGAACAAAGGAGAAGCACTTGTGTTTTCAGGTTTGTGCATTATGCTTAAGTTCAACCATGGAGTCTGCAAGATTGTACATGTGGGAAAATCCGGTGGGGGCTAGAAGATGGCGCGAGGGTCCAAGTAGAGGGAGACTATGAAGGAGTGCACATGTGCGAGATCGATATTTAATGAAAGGGGCGAGAACGTGCGCTGTTGCGCGAAGTGGCGGAGTCATGAAAAAAAATGAGCTAGGGGGCCAAGCATTGCTAATCCTTTATGAGGAGGGCCAATTCATCAAGTTAAACCATTTAGAGGAACATCAATCATTGCTCATGCATGTGAGAGATAAAGAATGCCTGATATGATGGAGAGGGGGAGGTGTGTTTTTGCATGCATGGGAAACCGACCTGAAGAAAAAGACTGCATGTGTGTGATGGATAATGCCGACTGGTAGTGTGTGTGCATGCATGCACGGGAGAAAGTTAGTAGTACAATTGTAAAGAGAAGACTACTGTGTTGGTGTAAAATACTAGGTGAGATCATAATCAATGTAAAGTTGAATTAAAATATTTGAATAATAGATCATGATTTTTGAAACCTATGCACGCATGAATATAACTAAGATATGTGTGGTGTGGTTTGGAAACGAGCATGTTGTACTATATACACATTGAACAACGTCAGACTGATTTGGATTTGAGATATTGATGGCAGACATCATTTGGCCACATTGCATCCGTGCATGGACACACTATTCTAACTGGAGATGATGGTTGGCTTTTGCATCACATATCTATATCTATACCCCTATATTTTTTTATTTTTTATATGGTGTGCAGATAACTTTAACTTTGAAAGATGGTCGTTGGATGAAGCCAATCCGATGGTGCAGAGATGGCAAATTTGAGCACTACTGGCTGTTGGATATCATCTAGATTCCACCAGATTTTGCCACATGTACAATCTAGAAGACTCCATGGTTGAACTTAAGCATAATGCACAAACCTCAAAACACAAGCACTTCTTCATTGTTCTAGAATCTTCTGTATCAGAATTGCTCAAATGTTTTTCTACATGATTTGCCATTTTTTTACTTTATGCTTTACAACGCACAATTCCATGAATCTTAAAATAGATTAGCTTTCTTATAAAAACTAGATGATTTTGAATGAAATGAATGATAAGAATTAAAATAACATCTACATCATGCATATATGAATCAAAGCTTACATGCTATAATGCGGTATTTATTCATAATTTGGTTACCAAATCTCATGCGTGCAATGCACGTGTACCTTACCAGTCCAAATGGTGTTTGTGTGTGTTGAACACATTGTACGTAGTATCATACATGGTTTAGATTCCGAACATTTAGCTAGAGCATACATGTACTATGATTTGAATTCAACATAAAATGGATACATATATTTGAATTTGAGATCGTATGTACACGTAGTTCGTATTTATATAGGAATTTACTTCTCCTATATTCATGCCATGTGTTGTGAAGATAATATTTAGATGGTTGTATAACTAACCCGAGTACAATCCCATTCAAACAGGGAAAATGTACTCAAATTTAATTAGTCCATATGCTAGACAACACACGTTATTTTTTATTGTTGAGGGAAGTGCAAATTGTTTTGGTACTGTACACGTTATGTTTGTTGTCCCGATTCTTTTAGTTTCTGTTGCTGTATTTGAATGCATTTCTAGTAATATAGTAAAACAGGACATGGCTGTCTCTAGTGATGAGGTGCGAATTGTTTTTTGGTAAACGTTAAGCTTGTTCTCCTGAAATTTCAAGTCGCGCCTTGTTATGCTGAAATTTCAAGCTAGCATCTCTGTCATCATGCTGCGAAACTCCCGTCTCTTCAACCCACACCTTGTTACCTCGAAATATTTAAGATATATCTTTGTCTCGCCGTGCTCCGAAAACACCCTCCATCTCAACCCGTGCCTTGCTATCCCAAAATTACAACGCGCGCGAAAACTCCCACCTCCTGCGAAATCCCGACAATTGAAATGCCCATGATATCCCTGAACCGAAAGAACCGCCTAGCTCAAATCGGTGGGGGTACTTTCATAACTTACCCCACATTTCGGACAAGCGCATCCCTAAGCCATGGTTCCCCCTCCCATCGCGTCCTTTTCACCATTCGAAATCACAGGCCACCGTAACATCTCCACTCCAGCCGCGAAACCCCACACTCCTTCGTCCGCCACCTCACCGCTGCCCAGCCGGAGCCTCTTCCCCGACATCATCGTCCAAATAAACACCTCAACGTCCCTCATCCACCATACCAGGTGAGGATCCGTCATCGATCTCGTCATCCTGCCAGTTCAGCCACCCCGTCCTCCACCTCCAAGGAGTTGCCCCGATGTTCCCCTCATCTTTCGCACCACCTCCATTCCCACACCGCCGTCTACACCTGCACCACCGGAAGAGCATCATCATCACCGTTTCCTCGGATGAAGCTCAGGACTAATCAGCGGCACCAAAGAGGTTGTACACTAATCGCCACATTTCCTTCTTCCTTTGATCTCACGGTGCTGCCGGCGCTTGGTCCCAAGCCAACATGGTGCGACCCATCCATGGCGGCATCACCGGCCACTTCCTCCACGGCGTCGCTCCCTTGGCGGCAACGTCCACATCAGTAGGAGTTGCTGCTGCTTTAGCTCTTGCTCGCGCTGCTGCTCTACTCTTGCTCTCGGTCCCCTTCCTAGTCTGCTCTTGCTATTACTCTTGCTCGCGCTACTGCTCTTGCTCTTGCTTGCGATGCTGCACCGATTTGGCTACACTTCAGTCGACTGAATCGACTTTTGGGTCAGTCGATTTTCAGGGGGTGGGGTGCTCGCCGGAGTTAAGGAAGAACCAGTCGCAGCAGGAAGGGGGCTCGCTGAAGAGGTACCCCACTATCTATCTTAGGGTTCAGGGTGGGGGCGGTGGTCGCCGGCGGTGGTGCGGG
>NC_041380.1:188290620-188310521 GCF_002162155.2 Triticum dicoccoides | reverse complement strand
TAGAGGGATGGTCGGGGCGGCGGCGGACCGGCGGCGGGGAGTGGTTTTGGGGCGGGCGGGGCGGCGCACCGCTTTTCGCTAGCGGGGCGGCGGTTTTGCCGGTGATGGCGGGCGGCTCGGGGGGTGGAGGTTGAAGATGAACTGCTACAAGACCAGCTCCCCGGCTCTCGCACGCGCTACTGCTACTACTTTTCTGCTACTAGTGTGTTCAGTTTCAACAGCAAAATTTAGTTTAGATAGCAAAATTCAGTTTCGACAGTTAAGTTCAGTTTTGACAGTTAAATTCAGTTTCGACAGTTAAGTTCAGAGATGAGCGGCTGATGTATTTTACATCTAGCACTTTGTGGTTATGTATTTTACGTCATCTATTGGAGATGCTATTAGAATTCCACCAAGGTTAATGACGAAACCCTTCATCACAGCGGAGCATTACCCCGGGCTCCATCTCTAGATGCCTAAGATCTTCTTCCCCTCCTCCGATAGCCAAGCCAGCTGGAGCATCCTCACCGACCAACCCAATCACACTGAGATCGACATGGCTTCCCCAAAGAGGTTGTACACTTGTTGCATCTCTTTTTTACTCTACATGTTATATATATTGTCCACTAAGCACACGTAGTAACGTGAAATACGATTATTTTATCCTATTCTATGACAAGCAGTGAGGTACCAGTCAACTTAGCTATCCGTGATGGACTCTCTTGAACACCATCATTATTTATCTCTGCGCGTTTGAGCTATGAATTTGTGGATGGGCCTGGGAGTTGAGCTAGTAGGGCAGTGGCCTGGGTCCAAAGTAGTAGAAGTAGCACAAAAACATTTTTTGAGTGTAGGCTTTTCCTTGCTCGAGCCTGCCTACTAGAATCGCCAGTACTTGAAAGGAAAAGTGCAGGAAAAACATAGGAATTGGAAAGTTTCCTATGGTACTAATATTCATGCATTTGTTTAAAAGGGATGGAGCAAAGGAAAACTATAGGATTTGATCCCTTAGTGTCTCCTTGAAAGAAAAACCGTAGGAATTTTAATTCCCACTTGTCCTCCTTTTCAAATTCCTATTCATGAAGCACAAGACTAAGAGATAGTAGCACAATAGCATTATAACCGTACATTTTCTTGTGGTTTGATGTAACATCCCAAATTTTTTATTTGGAACATTATAGATAGGACATCTATGCATATCATATTTTATTGCATTTTGTTTTGCGATCATAGAAAATCCTAAGCAACTCAAGGACCCACGGAGAGAGTTGGGGATTTCACTATTTTCATATTTGAATTTTCTCAAATATTAAAAAGGGGATCATTTTGGTTTTAATTATTTTTTTCGTCACCGAAAATATTTCAAATTAAAATATATGAGAGGAGATAATATGAATTCTCCAAAATAACTAAATATTGGGTAAAAATGTTAAAATCAAATAAATATTTTTATTTGGATTTTATTGCTATTTTGTTTAAATTAGGAAAAATATGCATTTTTTCAAAATTTCATTATTAGCCCAAATAAATGTTCACTTTGCCCAAAATATTATTAAAGGACCGTGAAAATTTATTTCAGGATTTTTGGACTTCGCTTGGTATTCTTTTATTTATTTTACTCCGTCCGTTTAAAAAAATGAACCGACCTACGGGTCGTGCCCGAGCCGGACTTCCCCGGCCGGCCCCTTTAAAAGGCAAGGCTCGACCGCTCCACCAGCCCAAGCCGCCAGCCCCGCCGCTCGAAACCCTAGACGCCGCCGCGCCTCGTTTTCCGCGCCGCCGCCGCCGCCCGCCACCCGCGCCACCACCCCGCGCCGCCGCCCGCCGACGCCGCCATCGCTGGAGCCCCGCCGGAGTTAGCCTCCGCTGCCGCCGGTCCTTTCGCTTGGGTAGGTAAAAACCGTCTCGGTTTCTTTTTTCGGAAAACCCTAGATCTGTTTTTTTATAGATCGGTTTGGTTTTTCATCGGTTTATTTATTTAGCGGACGTTCGTCTGTTCGTTCGTTTTAACGAACGTTGTTCGCTGGTTAGGCTCAGACAGCGAACGTTCGTTCGTTAGTCTTTTCTTTTTTATTTTTGGATAGGGACCTATCCGCGATTATTTTTATCATAGATTAGCCCCTGATCTTCCAACCCTCGCTGTTTCTTAACCGTTTGTCCAAATCCAGTGAAACCAACGCCAAAATCTTTGTCTCGAACCCCTCTTATTGTTTAACCAACTTGAACAAGGTTTTGACAAATTTAAAATTTTGTTTCAAGCAGATTTTTCTATGAAATTCTTTTGACCCGAGTTTCAATTCCATAGCTCCGATTCGATCGATTCTTTTAGCAAATTGAACCTCTTCAGTTGAACTTTCAGTTTGGATCTTCTTATATGAAGTTTTACCCATGCATCTTTGCCTGAGTGCTTATGTATGCTATTGTTTGTTTGCGATAGAATTCCTGGAGTGCGCAGCGTGCTACTACGAGTCACTAGGTTTTGTGGATCTTCAGCAAGGCAAGTAACACATTGATCATACCCCTTTATTACCTAGTTTTTATGCATTATATACAACTATCAAACATTGCATGAGTAGGATCTCTTAACATGTTGGTTTTGGGAAGTAGTTGATTAGGTAGAACCTATTGCCCTTTTATTATGAAACCCCTGGGAGTTACTTCTATGTTATGCTATTTATTGCCATGCTATGCTCGTAGACGTGGATTGGGTTTGAGTGTATCCATGACAGATGTGAGATTATTAATTAATGGTTTACTTAAGGTGGCTTCTTAAACACACATCTGGGCGGATTGGTTGCGGGCACCTGGGATATACCAGTGCTGTCCTTTTTGCTTCGCCACCTAGGCTCAAAGGGATCATAAGAGTATTCATGCTAGAAACTTCCGTGTGCAGCCATAAGCTATTATGGGCTCTAGCATAGTGGAGTAAGTTGCATGACCTCTTCCAGTGGTAGGCTAGCAGATGTAGGGATGTAGGTTGGTACTGTCTACCCGGGGTTAGGGTTAATGCTTCTGAAAGACTGTTTCTTGGTCATCCGTTTCTCAAACACCTTGTAGTGCGAGAAATCCAATGGAGGAGATAGAGTCTTTTGGGGAAAAGTGCGCAAACCTCTATAGAGTGTACAAACTAATCATGGTTAGCCGTGTCCCCGGTTATGGACATCTTGAGTATCTGGTACTTGGATTATCCTGTGGATCTCTTCACCCTAAATTAAATTTGTTGGGATGTTAATTATTTTTAATTGGGATTGAGATGGGGTTTTACCATTCTCAATGTTTTTCAACTACCATGATAGTTAAATAAAATATATTCCTTTGTTGTAGGGGAAAATTGGCTTTTCGCAAAAACATTATAACCATAGATCCTCCACTAGCCATATATGCATGTAGTGATAGCTTTTACTTGTTTCATTGCTCTACTGTGTTATCTTGCCAGCATATTCCATGTGCTGAACCGTTTCGGGCTGCAACATATCATGTTGCAGACTTTTCAGACGAAGAGTAAGGTGCGCTAGGTCATTGTCGTGCACTTAGCTATGCCGTTGGAGTTGTTGGATTCACTTTATATTCCATGCCTTCCGCTGTTATCTTATTTAGATGGTCTTAAGCTATATTTATTGTAATAACTTCTCTCTAAGACACTCGATGTAATAAGTGTGTGATTGCCACTCTGTTATAAATCCATCAAGTACTGTGTGTGTCAGCATTACCAATCCATGGATGACACTTATGCACAGCGATTTGGCCGTTTGAGGTCGGATCGTTACAAGATGGTATCAGAGCACACGCTGAATGTAGGACACGACCACTAAGATGAAACATAGGTCACTCTTCTCTACTTATTTTTGACTTCTCTCCATTTTCTACTCTATAGGATAGCGGACACGAGGAACAAGTTTGCACAGCCGAATGAAGACACACCTTTTGGACGACACTTGAAGGAACTCACTAGGTACCTGAACATTGGAATACCAAGATTCACCGGGACCTACACCGCCCACCAGAAGAGGAGCGTTGGATGATTCAAGTTCAAGTTCGAGGAAGAACATTCACACCAGTAACTGAGCCCGTAGAGTTTTCCTTTGATGCACCAACCTGGAGTCTAGGAAAGAGCATAGCATCCCACATCGCGATAGGACGCATCGGTGAAGTTTATCACAAGGATCTTAATGAAACCATCTATCAGATAAGTGGGCATCGAGATGAGCAATGGGAGATGATTAGCCCCAGGAAAGATAGGTCCATTGCAGCCCACATCCAGGAGTTAAACCTGCACATACGACGCTAGGAGAACCAAATGTGCGCAAGCATGATAGATATGAAGAAGTGGATGACTAGTAAGATGGAGCTCTAAGAGGAACTCAAGTCTACCTGCGACGGATATGAGGAGGAAATCACAATACTAGTGGAGAAGAACGACGGCCTAACAAGGATGCTAGGAGTATTCATGGGAGACCCTGCACCAGGAAGAGATGACGACCACCCCAAGGACTATATCATCGTCGATCATACCGACTCTGACCCCACTGATGATGATTATGAAGACAAAGCTCAAGCAGATATCATGGAGTCTTCTACCGATCAAAATTTCTAGTAGACCACCATACTATTAGTAGTATTTCCCCCATGTATATATTAGTAGTCCGAGCACCGTAATGATAGCTAGATCGATTGTAGGCCCTTGTTTGATATTGTTTTGGAGTGATATTGATTTTGTTTGTCTCATGTGCATATGGGTAGTGTTTTCTCATTGAACCTCATTCTATTCTAATCTCTCCCCTCTAAAACCCATCGAATGCCTCCGAGACGTGACCTTGGGTTTGCTTTCCCACCGGAGCTCACTCAGTTGATCCAACAGCAGAATACACTGATGCAATTCTTAGTTCAGAATCAAGGCAACAAGAACAATAACAACAACCCACCGCCACCACCTCTAGTTGACAACTTAGCCTGTTTTCTGAGGTTACAACCGCCGGTGTTTACCAGTAGCACCGAGCCCATAGTTGCGGATGACTGGCTACGCATGATTGGAAGGGAGTTAACCACTGCAGGTTCCATAGATGTTGAGAGGGTGCGTTTTGCCGCACACCAATTGGATGGACCTGTAGCCTCATGGTGGGAGAATTACACAGCCACCTTCCCCTTAGCCAATGTTACTTGGGAGCAGTTTCAGCAAGCATTCTGCACTGCTCATGTCTCAACTTGAGCTATGATCATGAAGAAGCATGAGTTTCGCAACTTACACCAGGGCAACCGTATTGTGGGGCAATATGTGGAGGAGTTTAGCAGGTTAGCTCACTATGCCCCGGAAGAGAAATTTATGGAAGGGCTGAACGATGAGATGAGTGCGCAGTTGATGGTGGCAACATTTAACAACTACTAGGAGGTGGGAGATAAGGCTTTTATGATTGAAGGAAAGCAGCAGCAAATTGAGAGCCGCAAAAGGAAGAATGGACAAGGGAAGTGCAATTCAGGAGCTCAGCAGAAGCCACGTTTTACCTCGAACTCGGGAGGATATACCCATAACCATGGAGGTCATAACCACAATGGAGGAAGTTTGCATAACCAGAGTGGTTCCAAGAATGGAAACGGGAATGGAGCAGGTAGTAATCAGAACCGCTCTAACCCAGCCATGCCCGCCAAGATGTACCAAAGTCACGTTACTTGTTTCAAGTGCGGGAATAATGGAAACTATGCCAATGAGTGTCCTGAACTCAAGAATGGAAATGACAATGGAAGCTCTGGGAAGAAGCCCAACCCTTTCAATAAGGGCCAAGTGAACCACGTGAACATGGAGGAGGTTGAAGAGCAGCCAGGCGCAGTTATTGGTATGTTTTTGGTTAAGTCATTTACCGCTCTCGTTCTTTTTGATACTGGTGCATCGCATTCATTCAAGGGGGTTTGTGGACAAGCTTAAGTTACCCACCTTAGCCCTTAGGACACCCTTGCTAGTAAGCTCACCAGGAGCAGAGTATATGGCCAACCGATGGTGCGACCGGATACCCTTAAATATTGGCAGCCATATTTTCCCCTCAGACCTAATAATTCTGGAGTCACAAGGATTGGATGTCATACTGGGTATGGATTGGCTATCGAAGTATGGAGGAAACATTGACTGTGCTAGTAGGTCAATTCTACTCACCACCTCGGAGGGAAAAAGGATTAAGTATGTATCCAGGCATACCCCAAAGAGGACCCATGTAAATTCCCTCACGGGAGTTGTTTAGGAGGAAGTGCATGTAATGAAGGATTACCCGGATGTATTTCCAGAGGAACTACCAGGCATGCCGCTGGATCGAGACATTGAGTTTTTGATAGAGCTGTTGCCAGGCACCGGACCAATATGGAAGAGACCATACCGGATGCCCGCTAATGATCTGGAGGAGATTAAGAAACAGATCAAGGAGTTATTGGAGAAAGGTTACATTTGACTAAGCTCGTCACCATGGGGAGCCCCAGTGCTTTTGGTTGAGAAGAAGGATAAATCTCTGAGAATGGTGGTTGATTATCATGCATTGAATGAAGTGACTATCAAGAACAAGTACCCACTGCCAATGATCAATGATTTGTTTGACCAACTGCAAGGAGCTAAAGTATTTTCCAAGATTGATATTCGATCAGGATACCACCAACTGAAATTCTGAGAATAGGATATACCCAAGACAGCCTTCACCACAAGGTATGGGCTATATGAGTACACGGTTATGTCATCCGGATTAACTAACGCCCCAGCTTTCATGAGTATGATGAATAAGGTGTTCATGGAGTTTTTGGATAAGTTTGTTGTGTTGTTCATTGATGATATTTTGGTATACTCAAAGAATGAAGAGGAACATAAGGAGCATTTGTGTTTAGTTCTCGAGAAGCTCAGGGAACATCAGTTATATGCCAAGTTCAGCAACTGTGAGTTTTGATTGAAGGAAGTTGGATTCCTATATCAGGAGAAGGTATAGCAGTAGACACTACTAAGGTTCAGTCAGTCACTTAGTGGTTGGCACCCACATCAGTTGGAGAGATCCGCAGTTTTCTTGGACTCGCGGGATATTATCGGAGGTTCATTGAGAATTTCTCTAAGATAACGAAGCCCATGACGGAGTTGTTGAAGAAAGATAACAAGTTCAAGTGGACAGATGTATGTGAGGCAAGTTTCCAGGAGTTGAACAAACATTTGGTTATAGCCCACTGTTGATTCTGCCGCATATACGCAAGGATTTCCAAGTGTATTGCGATGCATCTTGCTTACGACTTGGAGGCGTACTTATGCAGGACAAAGAGTTGTCTCATATGCCTCACGTCAACTTCGACCACATGAGTTAAATTATGCCACACATGATTTGGATTTAGCAGCTGTAGTGCATGCACTCAAGACCTGGAGACATTTTCTTATTGGAAATCATTGTGATGTGTACACGGATCATAAGAGTTTGAAGTACATTTTCACATAAAAGGAGTTACATCTCAGGAAAGGAGATGGTTGGAGCTTATAAAGGATTATGATATGAAGTTGCACCATCATCCAGGCAAGGCCAATGTCATAGCAGACGCTTTGAGCCGAAAGAGTTACGCCAATAACCTCGTAAGCGAAGGATTACCGACAGAGTTAGCTGAAGATCTCAGGGAGCTATGTTTGGAGATAGTCCCTAGAGGTTTTGTTGCGGCATTGGAAATTCAGTCGACATTATTGGGAAAAAATTGAGGAGCTCAGAAGGATGATAAGGGAATTGCAGAGATAAAGGAGAAAATGAGCAAAGGTAAAGCCAAGACTTTTCATGAGGATGAGCACGACACCTTGTGGTTTGAGGACTGTATTTATGTACCCAATAATGCAGAGATCAGGAAGTTGATACTCCAGGAGGCTCATGACTCACCATAATCGATACACCCCGGAAACACCAAGATGTATTTGGATTTGAAGGAGCGTTTCTGGTGGACTGGTATGAAGGATATTGCCGAGTATGTAGCCGTATGTGAGGTATGTCAGAGAGTGAAGGCAGAACATCAAAAGCCAGCAGGATTGCTGCAGCCTATGCCGATACCCGAATGGAAGTGGATCGTTTGACCAAAGTGGCTCACTTTATCCCAGTGAAGACCACCTATACGAGTGTGAAGTTGGACAAGATATATATGACTAGGATAGTATGTCTGCATGGAGTTCCGAGGGCCATCGTATCAGATAGAGGAACACAATTTACATCAAAGTTTTGGCACCAGCTGCACCAGACTTTGGGTACCAGGCTAGAGTTCAGTACATCCTTTCATCCACAGACAAATGGACAGGCCAAGAGAGTCAATCAGATTCTGGAGGGCATGTTGAGAGATTGTGCGCTCGATTATGGATCTAGTTGGGATGATAATTTGCCCTACCTAGAGTTCTCATACAACAACATTTATCAAGCTAGTCTGAAGATTGCACCTTTCGAAGCTTTGTATGGAAGAAGATGCAGAACGCCATTGATGTGGGATGAAGTTGGAGACTGCCAGTTGTTTGGACCAGATTTGATCAAAGAGTCAGAAGAGAAGGTTAAGTTGAATCGAGACAAACTAAAGGTAGCTCAGTCCAGGTAGAAGAGCTATGTAGACTCAAAAGGAAAGGACGTAGTTTATGAAATCTGAGACAAAGCATATCTTCGTGTATCACCACTTCTAGGAGTTAAACGTTTTGGAGTTAACGGAAAGATAGCCCCAAGATTTGTAGGACCATACCGAGTTTTGGAACGTATGGGAGAAGTAGCCTACAAGTTGGAGCTACCCGAAGGACTGTTAGGAGTTCATGATGTGGTTCACATTTCCTAGTTGAAGTAGTGTCATGCTGAGATGGTTGATATTCCTCTGAGAGATACAGTGCCCCTGGAAGCAATTCAGTTGGATAGTGATCTGACCTATGAGGAGAAACCAGTCAACATTCTCGAGTTTGCTAGCCGAGTCAAACGCAGCAAGGTTATCAAGTTTTGCAAAGTTCAGTGGAGCCACCATACCGAGGATGAAGCCACCTAGGAATGAGAGGATGATCTACGGAAAGACCACCCAAACCTATTTTCTATCCAACCTGAATCTTGAGGACGAGATTCATCTTAAGGGGGGTAGGTTTGTAACATCCTAAAATTTCAATTTGGAATGTTATACATAGGTCATCAATGCATATCATATTTTATTGCATTTTGTTTTGCGATCCTAGAAAATCCTAAGCAACTCAAGGACCCATGGAGAGAGTTGGGGATTTCACTATTTTCATATTTGAATTTTCTCAAATAATGAAAAAGGGGATCATTTTTGTTTTAATTATTTTTTCCTCTCCCAAAATATTTCAAATTAAAATATATGAGAGGAGATAATATGACTTGTCCAAAATAAATGAAATATTGGGGGGAAAATGTTAAAATCAAATAAATATTTTTATTTAGATTTTATTGCTATTTTATTTAAATTAGGAAACCTTTGCATTTTTAGAAATTGCATTCTTAGCCCAAATAAATGTTCACTTTGTCCGAAATATTATTAGAGGACCGTAAAATTTTATTTCAGGATTTTTGGACTTCTTTTGGTATTTCTTTTATTTTATTTTATTCCGTCTGTTTAAAAAAACGAGCCGACCTACGGGCCGTGCCCGAGCCGGAATTCCTCGGTCGGCCCCTTTAAAAGGCAAGGCCCGACCGCCCCGCCAGCCCAAGCCACCAGCCCCGCTGCCCGAATCCCTAGCCGCCGCCGCCTCGGTTTCCGTGCCGCCACCGCCACCGCCAGAGTCCCGCCGGAGTTAGCCGCCACCGGTCTTTTCGCTCGGTTAGGTAAAAACCGTCTCGGTTTTTTCGGAAAACCCTAGATCTATTTATATATATATATATCGGTTCGGTTTTTTGTCGGTTTATTTATTTAATGGGCGTTCGTCCGTTTGTTCGTTTTAACGAACGATGGTCGCCGGTTAGGCTGAGACAGTGAACGTTCGTTCATTAGTCCTTTCTTTTTATTTTTGGCTAGGGACCTATACGTGATTATTTTATCGTATATTAGCCTTTGTTCTTCAAACCCTCGCCGTTTCTTAATCGTTTGTCCAAATCCAGTGAAACCAATGCCAAAATCTTCGTCTCAAACCCCTCACTCTGTTTAACCTACTTGAACCAAGGTTTTGAAAAATATAAAATTTGGTTTCAAGCAGATTTTTCTACGAAGTTCTTTTGACCGTAGTTTTAGTTCCGTAGCTCCTATTCAATCGATTCTATTTGCAAATTGAACCTCTTCAGCTAAACTTTCAGTTTGGGTCTTTTTATCTAACGTTTTACCCATATCTTTTCCTGAGTGCTTATCTATGCTATTGTTTGTTTGCGATAGAATTCTGGGAGTGCGTAGCGTGCTACTACGAGTCACTAGGTTTTGCGGATCATCAGCAAGGCAAGTAACACATTGATCATACCCCTTTATTACCCAGTTTTTATGCAATAGTTACAACTCTCAAACATTGCATGTGTAGGATCTCTTAACATGTGTTTTTGGGAAGTAGTTGATTAGGTAGAACCTATTGCTCTTTTATTATTGAACCCCTGGGAGTTACTTCTATGTTATGCTATTTATTGCCATGCTATGCTCGTAGATGTGGATTGGGTTTGAGTGTATCCATGACAGATGTGAGATTATTAATTAATGGTTTACTTATGGTGGCTACTTAAACACACATCTAGGTGGATTGGTTGCGGGCACCTGGGGGTATACTAGTGCTATCCTTTTTGGGTCGCCACCCAGGCTCGAAGGGATCATAAGAGTATTCATGCTAGAAACTTTCATGTGTAGCCACAAGCTATTATGGGCTCTAGCATAGTGGAGTAAGTTGTATGACCTCTTCCAGTGGTAGGCTAGCAGATGTATGGGATGTAGGTTGGTACTATCTACCCGGGGTTAGAGTTAATGCTTCTAAAAGACTATCTCGGTCATCCATTTCTCAAAAACCTTGTAGTGCGAGAAATCCAATGGAGGAGATCGAGTCTTGTGGGGAAAAGTGCGCAAACCTCTGTAGAGTGTACAAACTAATCATGGTTAGCCGTGTCCCCAGTTATGGACATCTTGAGTATCTGGTACTTGGATTATGCTGTGGATCTCATCACCCTAAATTAAATTTGTTGGGATGTTATTTATTTTTAATTGGGATTGAGATGGTGTTTTACCGTTCTCAATGTTTTTCAACTACCATGATAGTTAAATAAAATATATTCCTTTGTTGTAGGGGAAAATTGGCTTTTCGCAAAAACATTAGAAGCATAGAGCCTCCACCAGCCATATATGCATGTAGTGATAGCTTTTACTTGTTTCATTGCTCTACTGTGTTATCTTGCCAGCATATTCCATGTGATGACCCGTTTCATGCTGCAACATATCATGTTGTAGACTTTTCAGATGAAGAGTAAGGTGCGCTAGGTCGTTGTCGTGCAGTCAGCTATGCCGTTGGAGTTGTTGCACTCACTTTATGTTCCAAGCCTTCCGCTGTTATCTTATTTAGATGGCCTTAAGCCATATTTATTGTAATAAGTTCTCTCTGAGACACTCGATGTAATAAGTGTGTGATTGCCACTCTGTTATAAATTACTCAAGTACTGTGTGTGTCAGTATTACCGATCCAGGGATGACACTTATGTACAGAGATTTGTCCAGTTGAGGTCGGATCACTACATTTGACTTAATCTCACCATGCTGCTTTGCATCCTGTTATCTTCCAATTCTTGTGAACTAAACACCCAGATTGGCAGAAATCCTGTGTACTTAAATTCTCTATTTTGCACGTGCATTCCTATCCTATTCCTCTCTATTTCCAATCTCTGCATTGTTAGAATCCTCAAATTGAAACAAGCCCTTACACAATTACTTCTCTTATAGATATGTGCCAAAGAAAACCTTGTGTGGTTTGTCCTGCTCCAGTTGCGCTATGTTCCACCCCAGCTCAGCTGCTCCAATGATGGAAGGGTTCACCACAGTAGGGACCCGCTGTCCAGACTATCTTTCGCCGCCTCAGATCTTCTTCCCCGAGGCAGGCACGACAACTGCATTACAATCATCAACTAAGCAGATAACCTTGAGGACTACACGGGTCCACAAGAGAGGTCACACTCTTCCTTGTCTGCTTACGTTATGCATCACTTAATATGATGACATGCTACTTTATCATCGTGTTCACCTATTAGACTCTGAGTCAGGTCCAAACTAATGCTGAAACTTGATTTTTTAAATGGTTGTGGGGTACATATTGGGGCAGCAATCAGTCCTATCTGTCTACTATCTGGTTAATCTCGTGTGTCTACTATGAGTTTCATGTTAGGTGCAAACAAACATTAAAGGAGCCATTATCTGTATTTTTTAACTAAAGCTATTATCTGCCTGCTATCATTGGTTTTGGGTCTATCCACAGTTTGCTACTAGCACTCTGGATTTGTGCATGCACTCCTTACATAATCTCACTATATTTTATTCCTATGCATGTCAGTTATTGTACACAATGGAACTGAACATGTTGAGCAAAAGAGATGAGCCTTGCGTGGAAATAAAATTTCATGCAGACGTCGCTCCATTGTGGGAGCAAACGCAGCCCCCCTCCACCCATTTCGGATTGTAATCAAGAGGAAGATAATTGTTCTGAAGGGATTCAGAAGAAGACCACTCCTATTTACCCCATGAGGTCTTCGCTCTAACTTGGCATGCTGATGTTGGTAATATCATGCATATGGTGCCTTGCATTGCTTACTTTATACATCAAATATGGCATCTGCTTAGTTTAGACATGCTTTGTGTGAATGCCATCTGTTTAGTTTCTTTATCGTATATCTTAATCATGCAATGCCATCTTGTTTAGCCAGGCATCATATATGTGAATTCTGCAATGCCACCCTGGTTAGCCAGTCATATTATATGTGAATTATATCATGCCATCATTTTTTATTACCTGTTAAATTTGTCAACAATTTTAGTACATTCAATTACTCGTCCTATGCATCAGCCATTCGGCACGGTCATGGAAAAATATGGAGTGGAAACAAGTTCTTCAGAGCAGACAATGCTGTTTGACGAAGCGCATGTCTTGCTAGTTACGGATAGCTCCTCACAGGAGGATTCAGAGACAGATGACTAGTCCTATTCCCCCCCCCCCCGAGATGCATGCTCCAACTTGGCAGGGTTATGTTGCTCATATCGTGCATACGGTGTCTTGCATTGCTCTGTCATTTGCTTAGTTTAGACATGCTTTGTGTGAATGCCACCTGTTTAGTGTCCAATTACCACATATGTGAATTATGCAATGCCATATTGTTGCAAGACATCATATATGTGAATTATGCAATGCTATCTTTTTTGCAAGGCATTATATATGTGAATTGTGCAATGCCATGCAGTTTAGCCAAGCGTCATATATGTGAATTATATCATGCCGTCCTTTTTTGTATTTCTCATTTCATTTGTCAATAATGTTTGTATATTCAACTGCTCTTCCCATGCATCAGCCATTTGAAATGGTGATGGAGAAATCAAGAGTGAAAGCAAGGTCTTCAGAGCAAACAATGATACCTGCTGAAGCAGATATCTTGTTGGTTACAGATAGCTCTTCGGAGGAGGATTCAGAGGCAGATGAGAAGTCCTATTATCCTCCTGAGGTGTATGGTCAAACTTGGCATGGTTACATTACTCATATCATGCATATGTTGTATTGCAATGCTTAGCTTTTACATCATATACACAATATTCAATGCCATCTCCTTAGTTGACGCACCATATATGTGATTGCCCTATGCTCACTTGGTTAGTATATAAATCATATATTTGAATTATATCATGCCATGATGTTTACATAGATAGCATGTATCTGAATTATGGCATGCCAACCCATTTTCTAAAGACATAATATAGTTATATCATCTCATCCTATTTACATAGTCATCATATTTTGAATTATGTCATTCTATCCGTGAGTTATATCATGCCATCATGTTTCCACTGATGGCATGTTTGTGATTTATGGCATGCCAACCACTTTAATAGACACATCGTATGGTTATATCATGTCATCCTATTTACATAGTCATCATATTTTTAAGTACGTCATTTTATCCTGTTTAGTTAGCCATCATACATGTGAAATTATGTCATGCTATCCTGTTTAATTAGCCATCATATATGTGAAACTATGTCCTGCTATTCTGTTTGGTTAGACAACATAAATGTGAATTATTTCATGCCCTGTTTTCTTCCCTACTGTCCATTGCACCTGTCTATCTTACAATGTCTGTACATTCAATTACTTTTCTTGTTTGTCAGCCATTTCAATTGGAGGGGGTGATGGCAGTATCTGTGGGAGTAAAAACACAGTGTTCAGAAAAGATTGTGCTACCTAACGATGCACATAGAAACACAATTGTACTTGCCCAAGAACCAGCCCCACGACACACAACCCAGACTCACGCAGATTGTACCCCTACGCGGTTGGACAAAGAACCAGCTACACCCCTTCTAACCCCAACCCCAGCAGATAGTAACCTTGTTCCAGTTGACACAACACCCTCTCCACCACAGAGCACCCAAACACGATCAATTAGTAAGGCAACTGTAGTGCCCAAAGCACGAGGACCACCACTCCGAACCCCAAGTCAACGCTTAAAGCAGAAGAAGAATTCTTCTCAGATCAGGTTCCGTAGCTATGGTTCATACTACTTTGCTCTTGCATCACTGTATTTACTCATACCAACTAATATCAAATTTGAAGGATGAAATTGAAACTCCAATGGTGCAACAGGTATGTTTTAAACCTGTTTCTTGAACGTGTTTGTTGTTGTAACTTGCTCTATGTTGATTTGAGTTTCAATTGAATAAACAGTTATGTTCTCATGCCATGCACATTAGAAGTGTTGTTATTGTTGTGTAGTTTCCCACACTTATACTCTATCTATGCTGCTTTGTATTAAATAGATATGATTTGAAGTATCTCTTTCTTGATTTGGGAACATAAAGTAGAATGATGTAGACCATACAGTGACCATACTACATAGATATATGTTTGTTTCGTGATGTTATCTTGTCCACCTTACTACTGAACTGATTTACCAAAATCAGTTTCATATACAACATGGAAAACCTGTGATGTGTTTGTTTGTTTCTCTTTTAGAACGCGGATAAAATATTGGAGAAGAGTACCCCGTTATGCAATGGTAAAGGAAGTAATGTAGATAAGGTTCAAGATAGTGAGACATCCTTGTTAGTCTCCAAGAAAGTTGATAAAAACTATATTGAAGACACTGAGACAACCCCAAAGTCATGTCTTGATATAGTGTTCGAGTTACTGGCTACTACTACTGGCACCAGCTCTTCGAACTCGCTGCCCGAATTAGTTCGGCTTCCTGAGTCTCAACTTCAAGTTGAAAGACATCGATCAGATGTTATGCGACAGGAAGCCGAAGGACTGAGGAAGTCCCTGCAGAATTTAGATGCATACTTTCTGGTGCAACAGCATGTGCTGGAGGATTTAAGCGCCAAACAAGAGAAAGTTAATAAGATTGCTAAGCATCTTACCAGCATTATGGGTACCCAGGATATTGTTTCTTGAGCTCTTCTGAAGTGGCTTCAGTTCTAGACTTGTTTTGCTGCGACATTTATTTGTACTAGTCGCCAACTTCGACCACCAGTGTATATTATATGTGGCTTTGTTCCCTATATTGGCACTGGTGGCAAACTTTGATGCCTAGTGGATGTAATATGTGTAATAGCCGTGATAGCTTAGCGTAAGTTGCTTTCTTATTTATTTTCTTGTTGTCTTGTTTATTTTTTTGCTTGTAGTCAGTGCAGTTCTTTTTCCGTGGTTTGCTAGTGGCCACAATAACCTATTTTTTAAAACTAGGCCACAATAACCATGGGCTACATATTTCCTGTAGTTACCATGGGACTTCTACGGGCCATAGAAACAATAGGCCTTCTAAGGCTGTAGAAACAATGGGCCTTCTACGGGCCGTATGATCGATCAACAAAACATGGGCCAATAACAGACTGCATTATGGGTCATTGGGCTAGATTTGAAATCGTTCGTTCATGGGCTGACCACAATGGGCCATCATTAATCGGCCGTATTTGATGATGTTACGAAAACGGCCCAAAGGATTAATGAGCCGGAAACGGGCCAATTGTAACCGCAGGCTGAATTTGGCCCACAAGCAGAAAAGGCCTGTAACGGGCCATAAGTAATCGAATGCTGGAAATTAGCCCAAGAATAAATGGGCCCTGAGAAGGTCGAAAGATCACACGGGTTGGAAAAGGACCAATTGAATAATGGGCCATTAATGGGTATAAAGCGGTGCACTGTTCATTGCGGGCCAGATTCACCACGGGCCGTTAATGGGCCAAGAGTTACAAATGGCCTCTGTCGGTGTCAAAACCGGCGGATCTCGGGTAGGGGGTCCCGAACTGTCCGTCTAAGGCAGATGGTAATAGGAGGCAGGGGACACGATGTTTACCCAGGTTCGGGCCTTCTCGATGGAGGTAATACCCTAAGTCTTGCTTGATTGATCTTGATGATATGAGTATTGCAAGAGTTGATCTACCACGAGATCGAAGAGGCTAAACCCTAGTAGCTAGCCTATGGTATGATTGTTGTTGTCCTACGGACTAAACCCTCTCGTTTACATAGACACCGGAGGGGGCTAGGGTTACACAGAGTCGGTTACAAGGGAGGAGATCTACATATCCGTATTGCCAAGCTTGCCTTCCACGCCAAGGAAAGTCCCATCCGGACATGGGACGCAGTCTTTAATCTTGTATCTTCATAGCCCAACAGTCTGGCCAAAGGATATAGTCCGGCTGTCCGGAGACCCCCTAATCCAGGACTCCCTCAGTAGCCCCAGAACCAGGCTTCAATCACGATGAGTCCGGCGCGCTGATTTGTCTTCGGCATTGCAAGGCGGGTTCCTCCTGCGAATACTCCATAGAAAATTTTGAACACAAGGATAGTGTCCGGCTCTGCAAAACAATTTCCATATACCACCGTAGAGAGAACAATATTTCCACAAATCTAATCTGCTGACACGTTTTGACAGCACGACATCTTGTCATGGCCCAGTCATTATTCAAACCGTTTTTCTCAACCAGCACCGCACATATCGCGAGGCGGTTTCCCTGACACTCTTGGCAAAGCAGAGATCGTGTCCCCCTTATTAAGGGATTCTCATCAATACGGACATGGGTAACCCAACCACGCCATCAATTACAGCGCTTGGGGAATAAGTGATTTTACCAGGCAAGTGGAGAGGCGCATCGCCTCCTCCGCCCTTATAAAGGAACAAGGATTTACCCTTTTTAACCATGCCTTCTTCCTCCTTGCTTATCCATTCTCGCACACTGGAGCTCCAGCGCCCAAGTTCGCGTCTTTCTTCTCAAACCACTCCAAGAATGTCCAGAGCGGGAGGCAAGTGGATGGTCTCCTCCGTCACGGAGGAGCACATCGTAAAGTTACGAGAAGCTGGATATCTGGCCGCGGATATCGCGCATCGGCTGCCAGATGCGGGGCAGATCATCCCAATATCCGAACCCCATGAGAGGGTAGTTTTTCTTACCCACTTCGTCCGCGGACTGGGATTTCCCCTCCACCCATTTGTCCGTGGGCTCATGTTCTACTACGGGCTGGATTTTCATGATCTGGCCCCCAATTTCATCTTGAACATCTCGGCATGTATCGTCGTGTGCGAGGCCTTCCTCCGCATCAGGCCCCACTTCGGCCTGTGGCTGAAGACCTTCAATGTTAAACCGAAGGTGGTGGTCGGCCAACAAGCAGAGTGCGGAGGCGCCATGGTGGCAAAATGCCTAACGTCACCTGGATCGAAGGCTCCTATGTGGAGACCATAAAGGGGTGGAAATCGGGGTGGTTCTACATCACCGAGCCGCACGACACCAACTGGGTGGTGGCCCCCAAATTTCGATCCGGCATCCCGACGCGGATCACTTCCTGGAAAGAGAAAGTCCTATCCTGGGGTTCCCCTGTAGAGCTGACCGGACTCCAGACCTGTATCCGGAACATGATGAGCAAGAAAATCAAGCTCGTCAACGTGGTTCAGGTCATGCTCTTCCGCCGGATCCTCCCGCGTGAATGACGGGCGTTCAATCTGTGGGAGTTCGACCCGGCCAAGCACCAGACGCTGCGAGAGCTCTTCGACACGATGCACAAGGACATATGGAAGGTGCTATTCAAGGGCACCGAGGTACCTCCTCCCCTTACCGAGGACCGCGGACTCAGCATAAAGCGCCACGCCAATCCGGTAAGCTTTCATATCTCACATGATATTTATTTGCCCCAGTTTAATCATGTGTGGGATCTAAGCTTCCATACCATTAACAGGACTGGGTAAAGACAGCGGAGCATCTCAATTGCCCAGCCCCTGCCTGAAGATCCTGCAGATGCTCTCCTAACGGAGATGCTGGCTCCCGCACCTTACGAGGTGCCGGTGAAGAAGACCAAGAAGAAGTCCATGGGGACCCGAAATGGTCTCCGGCGCAAGGTCGTATCGGACTCATCGTCCGATGACTCCGACGCGCACTCCTCCCACGAAAACGAGGAGGAAGAGAAAAGTTCTCCCCCCCCCCCAGCTGGGGGAGACATGAAAAGGAAGGCCTCCGCAACCGAGGAGGCCGAATGGTCCAAGAAGGGAAGGACCCTCCTTCCGGACTGCTCCACGACGGCCACCTACAGCGGTGACGAGTGGCTACCCAGGGTCAAGCCCCTGGCGAAGTCGTAAGTATCCGGATATAATAGTAATTCATGGTATGTTTTATTGCATTGCATCTCCTCGTGCCGAACATGATTATGCAGTCCGTCCTGAGCTCATCTAGACGTATCTTCGTCAGGCAGCTCTTTGGACTCATCGGATATGAACAACGGTTCTCTTCCGACCGCCTCCACCCCTTGCCCTACAAACAACGTCGAGGTGTTGTCTTGAAAGGCTCCGAGTCGAGGGGAGGTGATCCTGGGGGCACCTCGAGGTGACCTTCCGGACCCTGGGCGCAAAGGGAGCAAGACACCCACGGGCTCCGAGTTCGGCCCCTAGCCAAACAATGCACCGAAACCTTCGATGGTTCCGGACTGACCAAAGATTGCGCCAGCCTCCTAACAGGCTTTGAGGTAAGCAATCAAAATATAAGAAAATATTACCACATAGACAGTAGCCCCTGATTGTCACATCCCTAGTTCTGGTATGACCTAGGCTAGCCTTCATGTTTGCATCATGTTTAAATTCCATTTAAATTTGAAATGGGGATTTGGGAAACCCTCAGAAATCATTTCTGGAAATAATCCAGATAAAAATTTCTCCAAAAAGGTCCAAGAAAATGTTCATGTTACTCTCTGAAAATATTGGTAAGAGATAAAAATCAAACCAATATTTCTAGGAGCTCATAAATTATTATTTTGGACATTTGGAATTAATCCAGTAATTATTTGCGTTGGATAAATATTTATATATAAAAAAATAGTGTCCAATAATTCTGAATTTTGGTGAGGGGCTTTGGATTAATTCCTTAGGTCCCTGCAAAATTTGACAGAATTAAATAAAATGATTTAGTATTTTTTACTAAATCAGAAACAAATGTCAGAAAATAGAAAAGAAAACAAAAATGGAAAAAAGCTTACCTGGGTTACCGCGGCCTGGCACTGTGCAGCCGGCCTGGCCCAGTGGCCCAACAGGCCGGCCCAGCCGACTGGCCAGTGCCAGTCGTCCTCCACCTCCCGCCAGGAGGACAGCGCGCGTGTGGCCGCCACGTGCGAGCACACGCCGGCCACCTCCTGCCTGCCCGCCTCGCCCCCTCGACAGCCTGGACGCCTCTGGCGTCGCCACACACTCCCCCGAACCTCTCTCACTCTCCCCCGTGCTTCCCCCCTTCTCTGGTCCCCCTCCACCTCGCACCCGAGCGGAGCACAGCGCGCCGGC